>NW_026858176.1:0-221646 GCF_026571515.1 Ruditapes philippinarum
ACACCACTAAATATTTTCCTTCTCTCTATTTATAATAACAATATTTGTATGGGCAATTCTGTTTCGGTAGTAATCTTCTCTCGTTCTTATGTGAACAGCTTGAAGCGTAGATAAATCCTTCAACACACAATCTATCATCCATTAATGTCAAACCCCTCGCAGAATGTAGAATTGACTCTTAGACTTCACAGACAGCTATGAGATACAAGGGAATCTGGGAACCAGTCCCCAGTTCTTATTGAATAGACACCGTGGTTCTTTTAAATGCCCAGTGTATACCTAGATTTCAAGGGTGTTACCCAGGATCGAACCCGGGACCTAAGAAGTGACAGTCAGTGGTTTAACCAACCAAGCTACAATGTCAGTATATCTATGCACTTTTCGTTTTTAAAATACTAAATTTTGATAAAATAACCTTGCTTAAGAAGATAAACTATAAATAAAAGTTTTTAGCAGGATGGTTACCACTGAGTAGCACTATACAGCATTGAGTTCGGCTCTATCAAGGTTGAAGAGTTAATGTCTGACCATGAAATTGTGTAATTATATACATGCATCAGGCTAAAATGGGATGTCTAAAAAAAATTTCATTAATATAGGCCAAAACCAATACAGGCCAACAATTGACTATAATACATGTATCTGCAACTTCATATCAGTATGTAATTTTAAAATATTTTGAAAGAACCAAACTAGACTGTGAGAAATACAGTTGAGTTCACACTAAACTTCCCACCCTTGTGCACTTCTAGTGCACTAGAGCTGAACTAGAAGTGCACACCGTGTGCACTTCTAGTGCACTAGACCATATGACCAGGCTGGCCAGGAAGGTGACACCTATATGGTTTATTGGATGATTGTATATCAAGTGACAGGGGGTATCTGTTGTTAAGCTGCTGTAAGAAAAAAAAAACTTTGGGAATATAATTATGGCCTATTCATGAATATAAATAAGTAAATTTTAACATTTTAGGTGCTTTAAATTAAAAAAAGAAATTTATTTATTGTAATCATATTTTTATTAACCAGTATTTAACTGTAGACCTAAGTGTAAAATAATACCCCTTAAAATCAAATTTATAGAATTAATAAGGTTAAATTTAAATATGCTCGGTAATGGATAATTGCGTAAGTGTTTTTAAAGCTATTTTTAATGGCCATAACGATTTCAATTTGTCTAATGTACAAATAAGAAAATAAATGTGATAATTCTGGCCCAATTAATTTAGTTTGTAACAACATAAACTTTTTTTTCATAAGCTCAAACAAATCAAGGAAAGGTTTATATTTAAGCTAAAATATTATTTCTATAATATATAACTTAGAGACAATTCCTCATGTTCAATATTGAAAGAGTATGTATACATTGATTTTAAAACAATCAATATACTGTGATAATTTAGTATTCAACTGTGTAATGCTTGCATATAAATGATTAAAATATTATCCATAAAATAAATAAATTTGATAACTTTATTCATGATTTCAATATTAAAAATTTAATGTATAAAGGGGATACTTTTATTGAAGAGGAAAATCTCAAGTCATGCTGTGTATTGGTATTTTCTGAGAGGGACTGTTTTCATTATACCAATCTCCTGCTGATAAGAGGGCCTCAGGGTAGTCAATTTTGCAGATTATAAGTATGCATTGAAATTCCCTGGTTTTCTCAAAATGCATGTTAGACATAAGCCTGGGATTCATCAGGCGTTGGCACTCAGGCTTTGAGTTAGTCATATAGATAAATGACCATAATTTTTGTATAATCAAATATACAAAAAGAATCACAATGGCATAAATGCATATTAGATATTATTGTCTCTAAAGCGGAATTTTCTATATTTATCCACAATTCTTGCCACTCTGCATAATAATATATAACTTAAGAGGCAATTCCTCATGTTCAAGATTGAAAGAGAATATTAATTCATTGATTTTAAAACAATCCATATACTGTGATATTATGTTTTTCAACCATGAAATGCTTGCATACTTTTTAAAGATATAAATAATTAAAAATTTTCAAAGAAATCATGGAGCTAAATATAAGTTTATATATCTGTGCATGAAATAAATAAAATTGATAACTTTATTTAAGATTTCTATATTAAAAATTTAATGTATAAAGGGAATGCTTTTATACAAGAGGACAGTCTCAAGTCATGCTGTGTATTGGTATTTATACTAGTCCCCTGCTGATAAGAGGGCCTCAGGGTAAATAACAAAAATGCAGATGTATGCAATATTTACATGTATTTAAAATTTCCTGTTTTTTTTCTCCAAAATACATGTAAGACATATAAGATAAATGACTATAATTTTTGTATAATCAAATGTAAAACATAATAATAATGGCATAAACGCATGTTAGATATTATTGTCTTTGAAGTGGAATTTTCTAATCTTATAAAAAAACTGGTTTAAAATCAATATCAGTGTTAACTATTCTGGAAAGACCTCATATCAATATTTATCCACATTTCTTGCAATTTTGCATTAAAATCATCTTTTAGTTTCTGAACTGGGAAATGTTAATTTTTTCTATCATAGATTTGACAAATTTACCTTGTCAGTGTTAATTAACACATTTAAAAAATAATATATTTTAAAGAAAATTTTTAAATTCATGATTATAAAACTTTTGCAACTTCCTTTTCACTTTAATGCAGATCTGTTTTTTGTTTGTTTTTTTTAATAAAATACTAATACATTGTACCATACATGGAATCCCGGACAATCCCCCTCCCGGACGATTCCCCTTCCATATTATTTTCACAACCCGGACATTTCCCCTCCCGTTATTTTAATAGGGCGGACTTTTCCCCTCCCGTTAATTTAGCAGAGCGGACAATTCCCCTCCCATTTTTTTAGCAGAGCGGACAATTCCCCTCCCGTTTTTTCACATTGCGTATAAAAAAATCTATAACCATTCTTATCAAAGATGACAGTTTTTACTCTTAACAATAAACTGTTAAAGATCGGAACTTTTAACAATCATTATTTCACAAAAGTGACATTATACCGCCTTTAATCATTGCCGCCGCTGCTTAAGATAAACAAACTGTCAATAAAAAATCTTTAATCATTGCCGCCCTTAATTAAATGTGTCCTTGATTGCAAAAATGTATATATACCTTTCAAATAAACAATATTATATAATATATATTAGGGATGTCATTCGGAGTCCGGATATCCGAACGTTCGGATAACGATTAGTTTGACAATACACATCATAACCTCTGCAGTTAACAAAAAATTCAATAATTACTATAATAATTACGAGTCAATTATGAAACATGTTGTTAATCAATTTTAAGTTTTGTAAGATTCTAAGTCCCGTGCGACTGTCATCGGCAACGATGTTACATTTTTTTATGTCCAAATTTAAATATTTAATTAGGTTATTATATTTATATATATTTCGGCTTACCGACCCGCCGACTCCTTATTTTTAGACATTGAAAAATCTGCAGAAAAAAAAATAGCAAATAAAGAAATTCACTTACGCATTATATGTTAATTATCAAAGCTTTTATTGAAATTGATACGAAAATTATCCGACAAAATAACTTTCTCCTTTAGTATTAATCAAACATGTGCATTTTTTTAAAAACATTTTTTTTTTCACATTTCTTTTTTCACTTATGAACACTTAAAATGTGTGTAATTCATGTAAGTTTCGGCACTTTCTTTTGATGATTCGAATCAAACAGCCAGTGCTACATGATGGTAAACATCAAAGATTGGCAGATTCTTTTGAAAAGCCGGCTACACGCGTGTCAAAGGTCATCGTGTGTAAATTGTATGCGTGTTATTGAACAATGGAAACATTATATTTAATTTTTACGGGTATTATTTTGTTTTCACAAATGTGAGCGAATTTTATTGCGTACTATAGCGCTAATTGAGGAATTCAGACAATCGGCGGCGATTTTCGTTTCCATTTCATTTGAAATCGTAAGTACCACACGCACTAAATTTATTAATAAAAGCTAGTCGTATTCTATATAGAAGAAATAAAAATCAATAACGGAAGATTTTTGATATGTATCATTCAATTAAAAAGGAAGAAAAACGAAATACTACAATTTGAAAAAGGTCGCGAAGAAATGGTTACGTCATATCAGACATCTAAGAATATGACAACGACCCGAACATCCGGATGTTCGATTCGGATATCCGGATGGCCGTTTCGGCTCCAGATGACATCCCTAATATATATATTCAACAGCCACGGGAGGGAAATTGTCCGCTCTGACAACAGCGGGAGGGGAATTGTCCGGGTTGTTAAAAGAACGGGAGGGGAATTGTCCGGGTTGATAAAAGAACGGGAGGGGAATTGTCCGCCGTAAAAAAATAACGGGAGGGGAAATGTCCGGGTTGTGAAAAAAACATTCAAATTTACTGGGAGGGGAATCGTCCGGGAGGGGAATTGTCCGGATACCCCATACATGAGCAGAAAACAGTTACAGAAGATTGAAGTGTCAAAAGTCATGTTGTGTATTGGTGTTTTAATGTAGTGCCCTGCTGATAAGAGCGCCCCTCAGGGTAAATAACAAAAGGCAGATGATAAGTAAATTCTGTATTCTCTGGATGTTGGTGCAAATAAATTTCATTACAAGTAGTACAAAAAAGAAAACTGAAATATTTTTGTATTTTATAATAAACTCATAAAAATAATCATATTGCATAATTATGTTACAATGCATGAAAAAAAAAGAAAAAAGATTGGTGTCGTCTCAAAAAATGGAATTGAAAGATTTTCTATTTTTTTTTGTTATTAAATATCCACATGGAGCTAAATATAAGATATATTTGTGATATCCATGTCAGTTAAAGTATACTAGTGTCCCACAGGTACATATCAATATATCAATACTTAATCCACAAAATATCAATACTTAATATACCACCATTAAATATATAAATATTTATTTTTAAAATAACATATATCATTTCTATAAATCTTAGGTAAATCTCAGTTTGAGAAGGTAACAGAGATTATAAATGAGATAAAATTGATAAATTGGTATAATTTGCCCCCCCCCCCAAAACAACAAAAAAACAAAAAAAACTTGATTGCATTTCAGTGTTTCATATTTCATTACCAGATTATAATAAAATAGAATCATATTAAATGCCAATTAATTTTGTTTATTTATGCACTTATCAACATTAAAGTTATAATTATTTATATTTACTTATTTTAACAATTAAGTTTTAAAATCAGTAAAATTAATGACTTTGAAAAATTATTGTTCTAATATTTTACGCCATATTTTACAAAATCCAATATTCACAACATCAAATTTATTATGAAAAACTATTATACATATATCAATATTTATCTATCTTTTTGTAAAAGTCATTGAAATAAAAGGTAACTGCTTTATACATATAATAGGTCTGGTGCACTACAAAGTGCACTTATGAAGTGCACTAGTAGTGCACTTTGAAGTGCACATCTAGTGCACTTTGTGTAACCTTTAGTGTGAACTCAACTGTATGTGTTTCGCTTCTAGATTACCATTTGACTTTAGGCTCTTCCATTTATAGTTAAGCGTTTTTTTGCCCCTCAAATTTTTTAAATTTGGTAAGACACTTCTCCCCTAACCTCATTTTTGGTACCTGGGACCTTTCATATTGTCTTAGGTTACTGTATATTGAGATTCTCATTGACCACTGTACAGAGACCAACTTTTGGCTCAAAATTTATATCTTTGGCAATACTCCTTAGAAATTGTATAGAGGTAAATTGACACCACTTTGTCCTTTAAGGGCATGACTGGTGACATGTCCAGGGTACATACTCAACAGCGAAAGCTAGTGCGTTTACAATTTAAAATGCAGATAGACATAGTATAAATACATACTTATCTGGTTAAATCACCTTGAACTTTTGGTTTAGGTGAACTTAAAAACATGACAAATACACTATAGAGCTCAAACATCATTTTTATTTCATTGGAATGATAAATGTTAATAATGTCCATTTATAGTCCGGTATGACACTTAGAATACCTTTAAAATGAAAGACAAAATTATAAAACAATTATCAAAGATACTAATACACCAATCAAGAAGATAATAAAATCTAATTTTCTGATTCACATTTATATCCTATGGACCCTTCTACAGTGAAACGATAAAACAAATGTGACACAAAAAGTTTAAGTGGCCCCCTTTAATATTGCTATGAAAAAAAATTAAGATTTCAAACTTTTGACAATCATAATGGCATATTGTAACATGTAAATAAATAAATTTATCAAATAAACTGTAATAAACCAATTAAATACAACAATATTACACTTATTTAGAATTTAATCAGAACACTCATTCAATGCTCCACTCTTTTTAAACATTGCTCATTACCAATACATGCCTAACAATATTTATAGAAATGTCTGTTGGTCATGTGGATTTTTGATTATTTTTGCATAGTAAACTATGAAATTGATTAAACTAATGGCAAAATGTAAATTTATTTTGCCATTTACACATGAAAAGGCATAATGTCACTTTAAAGCAATATTTTACATTGCACATGACCCTATGTCTATCATTCTTTGTTTATCTCATCGCTAAATTACTCACTGCAATCAATCATTGAATATTCCTAATATTACATAACATTTCTCATGATTGCTTATCACTCATTATATATCTCTCATAGTGCAATCCTCCTGACAGTGATATATAGTAGATATTGAATGAGTGTAAATTCAATACTGGAATTATTGAACAACTTGAATAAAATTATATTAATTATGAGCCTCTGGTGAGCAGAATATTATCTTATTCAACGAGTTCAATAAATTCAGTAATGAACCTACTCAAATATAATATTCTATTTATCACATACCCAAAATAAAGACTGTTTAAAGTGATTTTTTTTTCATTGATGCACTTATAGTGTAAATTTTGCTAACATTTAGTGCATCTTAACACTTTGTTTATATAGCCCAAATGGCGTCATGTCTAAATATATGCACAGCCATGTAACATCATTTTTACAAAGTCGCAATAGCGGCACAAGTATTATGTGGTAAAAAAGATATAACACAACCCTCTGATGGTGATATACAAAATAATTAATTGACACATTCCTTAGTGATAAACAAAATATAACTCGCTCTTTAATAATATACAAACTATTATACCGTCTTCTGTGAAATATAATAATATTGTAAATTTGAAACAAATTAATGCCCTGTTAATTTAACAAACTGACCAGAATACCATGTAAATAAAACTTTGATAAAATTCTTTTTTGGGAATGATGTGGTCTGAAATGCTTTATTAACCACACAAACCATGCAGATGGTCATGATAATTGGCCCTGAATCCCTGAGCAGAACAGATGTAAACAATAACTCACAAAGTGAGGTATACAGTTCCAAAATGCTGCTATTTTTAGCTCAAATCTAATCTTAAAGCTGCCTTTAATTCAGCTTTTATTTTTTGTTCTGTGTCGTTTCAAACTAATTATTTCAGTAATTTTATCTTGGAAAAATGCATCATATCAATGTTAAGCCTTTTTCAAAACAGCTTTTGAGAGCTTTTTTTAGCACACTAGTTTCTAAAAAAAGAAGATTGGGAAAAGGAATCGTCCCATTCCCTTTTTTGCATATAGAGAGCGGACCAGTAGATTACAGGCATCAAGGCTTTTTTTATTATTGTTTATGTATTTTATGGACGTCAGTTTTCATTTCCCACTTTAATTCTTTTGACTCAACAACATTATATGAAACAATATTTGAAACCTAAGCTATAGTGGTCTCTATAGGGGCTAGTTTGTTAATCATTTAATTGGCATTACAAGATCACAAAAATGTTAGGACTAGTAAACCTTAATGAAATCTTATTAGTTCTTTTAGACAGGTCACTGTTGTTAAAACCAGTCATCTGATCACCCTGTCTTTACTTAATCTGCTTTGTTGTTGATGGTGGGTTTTACATGTAAGTTTTAAATGTAAGTCAACAAGACAGTCTGTAATCAGGTCATACGGTGACTTTCCATTTTCACTTGTGGAGGAAGACATTGCGAGTTATCCAACTTTGAATTTGGAACAATCCATTCAAAGTTTAAGGTATTTCGTTACAAAAATTGAGCTGCCAACAGTATAATTATGGGCAGGTCAGACTGCATGGATATTCAAAATAGGCTGGCTATATACTGGCTGAAAAAACTATATAATAATATTATATTTGAGCAGGTCAAGGGTTTATTAGCATGTGGTTGGTCAGTATTTCATTTCATAAATTTTTGTATATTTCAGTTTACCACACAAGATATATGAGTTATATACATTTACAGAGATATACATACAAAAAAAAATAAATGGACTTGGTCCCAAATTTGTAAACAAAAATATATAACAACATAGAAAAATATATCATACATTGTACATGCACCAAAACTTTGCCCTTAACAATTAAAAAATACAATAATGTTAGTAATTGTTTAATGATACATCAATGTACAAAGTACAGCACCTTTAACAATTTTGCTGCAAATGCTGTTGTTGTATTACTTTAAGTTTCCTTGTTTATCTATTTTTTACGCCAATTTTAACGCATTTTTGGTCATATCTCAGCAATCAGGCCACCTAACCAGGTTTCCTGGATAACTACCCAGTAATTACCAATTTCTTCGCAAGTGATTGAATACTTATCCCATATCAGATTTTTGAATTTGCAGTGAGAGACAAATAACCATTAAGCTCAATGTTCGAAATGAATTGTCATTGAGAAATTTCGCCTCCCCAGAGTATTGAACCAGTGTCTCTTGTGTTACTTATTTGATGCTCTCTCTATTGAGCTTAACCCATTTTCAAGGATCTTAGTAATGTACTTTTACAGAAAATGGATGATTGTTTTTACATCATGTAATGCACTACATATAGAACATAATACACTTACATGTTTGAAATTTAATAGTTAAGAAAAAAAATCACAATTTTTTTTGTTAACATCGATAAAAAAATTATAATAAAATTGTCAAAACAAATCTATCACTCAATTATTGTATTCCAAGACAAATTAACCCGTCCTGTTGACAATTACATGGTACTGTAAATGAGACAGGTTAAACCTGGTAAATTCGTCTTGTAGTTTAAAAGTCAATTTCCAAAATAAAGACCTTTTTTCAAAAAGCAAAAATTTGTGGGTTTTTTTTTTTGGAAAGGTCTTTTCTCCAAAAAACCCACATCTTCAACCATTTTTATGGGCAGTTTCATACAGACAAATTTGTATGCACATGACAATTATGATTTTGGCACTTTGATATTTCTCATTAATAAATTTACAATTGACAACAAAATTTCTCTTAATTCACCGGAATACACATATATCACAAGTGTTAAGCTGTAAATACTCATTAATTTTTCAAAAAGTATACAATCATCTTCTAGCCTAGATATGAGCATTTCTTAAAAAAGTGTAAATTTTATTATTCTATAATCTTTACATATGGTCCTGTCTAAATGAAATCTATTATTTAATTTTTCTCATGAAATATGGTGCTATATAATATCAGTAAAATATATTTCAAATTAAATGTAGTTAAAGAAAAAAAAATCTAGTAAATAAACCAATAAATTATTTTAATCATTGGGTTTACAACAAACAGGCACTGTTAAAGGCCCATGACAGTTTTCCAAGTTTACTGGTGGTGGGGCACGTTGAGCTTGTTGCCTATCTTTGAGTTATTCCAGGCACAAGTTGGAATTAGCTTGCCCTGAATTGCTTTTTTACTGGAGGCTACCTGAAACTGTATTGCAGGGCAAGTATTGATAGGCACATATTGTGAAGTAGGTATTGAAGGGCATGTCTTGTAATCTTAGTATTGCTGGGCAAGTATTGTGAGGCAAGTATTGTGGAGTAAGTATTGCAGGGCATGCATTGTAGAGTAAGTTTTGCAGGGCATGTATTGCAGAGTAAGTTTTACAGGGCATGTATTGTAGAGTAAGTATTGCAGGGCATGTGATGTAGAGAAAGTATTGCAGGGCATGTATTGTAGAGAAAGTATTGCAGAGTAAGTTTTGCAGGGCGTGTATTGTAGAGTAAGTATTGCAGGGCATGTATTGTAGAGAATGTATTGCAGGGCATGCTTTTGTGGAGTAAGTATTGCAGGGCATGTAATGTAGAGTAAGTATTGCAGGGCATGTATTGTAGAAGTAAGTATTGCAGGGAAAGTGTGTTTTTTTTAATTGGCAATCTTAACCACCAAGGAAAGTGTTAAAAGTAATGATTCTGTGTGCACCCTTAGATGATGTCGTGTATGAATTGAATAGTAAGATTTTGTTACACACACACAAATTATTGTCTGATTTTAACATAGTTCTTCCCTCTTGCAAGTTATCTTAGCTGCAACACTAATCAATAAGCCATGGGCAAAAATTTCATGCTAGTTTGAAAATTATTTTAATTGTAAAATAAATCAATAATTCATTGGAATTTTTCATGCAAGTTAGCAATCATATAAAATGTATAATTAATCAAAAAAGTCTTTGGCAAAAATTTCATTCAAGCTAGAAAATCATTTTTATTGTATAATAAAAAAAAACCCACATCAATAAATTCACAACACAGGATAAAATTCCATAAAAGCCAGAAAATCATTTTTAAATTTCAAATTAATCAATATTACATGGCCAAAAAATTACATGCAAGTTAGAAGCAAAATAAACCAATTACACATAAGCAAAGATTGTCATGCAAGCTAAAAAATCATACTCATTGCTGAATTAATTAATTAATAATTAACATGCAAAGATTTCATGTTATCTATAAATCATCATAAAGGTTGCACATCAATCATAAATTTAAATCTTGCGCTTCAATTTAAATGTTAATTTATCAACAAGTTATTAATCAGCTAAAAGCCTACACTACATCATGTGCAAAAAATTTCATCCAACACTACACCATGGGCAAAAATTTTCATTCTACACTACATCATGTGCAAAAATTTCATCCAACACTACACCATGGGCAAAAATTTTCATTCTACACTTCATCATGTGCAAAAATTTCATCCTACACTACATCTTGGGCAAAAATTTCAAAATGATAACTGTATGTAGAAAATCAATTTAATTGTAAATTAATCAATAAATTATGGGGAAAAAAATAGGATAAAATTCAATAATGATAACTTATCACAAATGAAAGAGAAAAATATGGCACTTTTACCCCTCCTCCATACTTCACAAAACTCATTATTGCAACATATATATAAAAACTTGTATAAACAGAATGAAATTGTACATGTGTATCTTATTTATTAAATTATGTCACTGTTTCCATAAATAGAACACCATTTTGTTAACCTTTACCACTATAAATATCTTTAATGGACTTGTCCGTCTTTTAACCTGGACTGAATACCATTTGGGGAAATTTCAAAACAAAAAAAATGGAAAATTTCAAAACATGTAGCAAATGAGGATAGAGAACAGTGAAAAAACCTAGTTTTATACGGCAAAAATGTGCAAGCTGGTCTTGGCCTGATTTGTATCATGGGTTACATGAACAGTTGCTGTCAGCAGGCTAGCGGTTCAAGCATTTGTTTGGAGATGTGTACTTGACTAACTCCCTTGTATCTTTAATTACTGAAACAAGTTATATTATTTACAACAAACTCCTTTAGAAATTTTCCAGAAAATCTGATGACCAAAATAACCATTTCAATACATTGTGGCCTTACTCACAATTTAACACAAAGAGAAAAAATAACAGAAAAGAAAAATCAAAACAAGAGCAGCAAAAACTGTTTTAAATAACAACTTGACACATAATAAAAAATAATCACGACAAAAGATAAAGAAAACCTTATAAATAGCAAAAAAGTAGTATTTGAGACCACACCTGAAATCAAGCCAACTTGTGGTATTAAACCATAGTCACAAACTATATTTTGTGATGCACAACCATTCTGGCCTACTGGTCTGGCACTTTAATGTTATTTATTGTTATCATATTCTATACATAACTTTTTCTTCCAGGGGGCATAACCTTATACTTAGCACATTAGTGCAGTGAATAAAACGTTTTAACCTGTCCCAAATGATAACAAGTAGAGATTTTGATGCTAAAGCATCAAGTCGCCGGATAGAAATATGATTGTATTATCATAAATATAAGTTAATATCAGTTTAATGGTCCGAGTATAAAGAAAAGAGGAACAATAAGTTAAGTAATGTTTATTCATTAACACGTTTTTATTTACATGCCACAATTATATCTTTCTTGCTGAGAGTTTTATGCAAAAAAAATATCTTATGTTATAATTAAACAAGAGCCATGTCAACATGGCCATCCCCCGCCGAATGTGTTTGCTCATTGGAAGAATGTATATGTAGTAGAGCGGAATAATTCCATTTTAAGAGGTCTTTTGGTAATGAAAACTGATGGCTACAGTGATTACAGATTTGAAACCTATGTGAATACTGATGGCTGAAAATAACAAAGGGCAATTACTGAAAAATTATGCAGGGTAGGTTATCATTCTTGTGTGCTGCATCCCTCCTCAGTAAAATCTATCCACCTATGAAGTTTCAAGTTGATACCTCAAATACTTTTTGAGAAAAAAATTGAATTGAAAAATTAAGTATGAAAAAGAACAAAGGGCAATAACTCAAAAATTATAAAAGGTAGAGTTATCATTCTTGTGCAGTGCACACCTCCTGAGTGAGATCTATGCACCTATGAAGTTTCATTTTGATATCTCAAAGGCTTTTTGAGTTATGCTCTGGACAAAAATTAATTTTGAAAAATAACAAAGGGCAATAACTAAAAAATAATGCTGGGTAGAGTTATCATTCTTAAGCACTGCACTCCTCCTCAATGAGATCCATCCACCTTTGAAGTTTCAAGTTGATACCTCAAATACTTTTTGAGATAAGCTCTGGACAAAATAGCATGAAAAAAAACAAAGGGCAATAACTCAAAAATTGTATAGGGAAGAGTTATCATTCTTGCGCACAACATTCCTCCTCAATAAGATCTATCCACCTATGACATTTCATGTTGATATCTCAAACACTTTTGAGTTATGCTCCACTCAGGTGAAAAATTAGGTATGAAAAATAACAAAGGGCAATAACTCAAAAATTATGAAAGGTAGAGTTATCATTCTTGTGCACTACACACCTCCTGAGTGAGATCTATGCACCTATGAAGTTTCATGTTAATATCTCATAGGCTTTTGGAGTTATGCTCTGGACAAAAATCAATCTTGAAAAATTACAAAGGGCAATAACTCAAAAATCATGCAAGGTAGAGTTATCATTCTTGTGCACTGCACTCCTCCTCAATGAGGTCTATCCACCTATGAAGTTTCAAGTTGATAACTCAAATACTTTTAGAGATATGCTCCGGACAAAAATGTCGGACGGAAGGACGGACGGACGGACGGAAGGACGGAAGGTCGGACGGACGGACGGAGACTATTTCTATATCCTCCGTCGAAAATTTTCGGCGGGGGATAATATCATATTTGAATCAAACTTGCTTAGCAATTTTGTCAAGAAACTGTTATCATTATTAAATAAGCAAGTATTGTTTGGCAATATTTACCCGAGACTCAATAATTTTCGGGAGCTGTTTCGTTTGCTTACATAACTTATAACTTATTATGATTAATGTTAACGATTTTATCGTAAGTATAATTACATGTATAATTATATCAATTAATACTGCTCGATGGCCTAGTGGTAAGTATGACAAAGTTGTAACCTACATGTAGTAGGCGCAAGTTCGAATCTCGGACAAATCCTGTGTGTAGTTTTCATAAATTGATTTTTATTATATCTTTTAACTTTTGAAACATGAGTTGATAAATCTTGTGTTTCATTTCTAGCACTTTTTTATTTCATAATTTTGATAAACGGTCAAGTTTTGCAAAATACAAAAAGTATTATAAAAGAAAACATAAAAAATCACTTTATCGAACCTACAGTCTTCAATTTGAAACTAACTTTAAATCTAACACCTTGTCATCGAGGCTTGTAAAGCAAGTGATATGATTATGATTCTATTTGTAATTCTACTTTATACATATACCGTTGTACGTATGGTTTTCTTCAGCATCCGATAATTACCGACAAATTATTACCGATCATCGAATATTTGCAAAGTTACTATGAAAATATATATGCTTAATTATTGCATAAAACAATGGAATTCTACTGTAAAAGTTTTGTCTGCATAAACAAATTATTCTTATGCACTATCGAAAAAATATATCATTTAGCTGAAATCAATATTCCTGTCGTTACATACGATAAAGTTAATGTTATAATCTATACAGTTTACTGTTGAACCAAAAATAAAGTAATGCTTACAGAAGATGTATTTCGTCAAGTTTGAGGAAGTTTTTTATTGAGTTTGGCAGAATAAATACTTGGCCATCTTAAAGAGAAACATTCTTCCTAAATCTTATAAAGTTTGCTATTGTACCAAATATTTAATGGTTATTGAAGAAGTATTTCATTGACTTTGGCATTGTTCAATGGTCTTACATATATACAGTTTATTATTGCAATTAATTAATTTTTTTTTCTTTTTTGTACCAAAAATACTTCAATGCCAACTCAATATGTACTTCGTTGAATTTGGCAAAATACATACTTGGTCAATTAAAAGAGAAAAACAGTTCATTAGTCTCATACAATCTGTTACTGTATTCATCACGTTTTTTGTATACAAGAAATATTTAAATGCTTACTCAAAAAATGCATTTCACTTATTAATGTTAAGGAAGAAAGAGGACTTATTATTGCCTTTGCACTAATGCTCACCATTTGTATATATGGGATGTGTATTTGATTTGTTCATCATTTCTTGCTATAAACATTTGTACAATGTTTAATGCTGAATAAAATCTATTGTCATTATTGTCATATTGTCATTGTCATTATTATTGTTTAAATAATTGCCTTTCAGTGCGATAAACTATCAACCCAAAGATAGTTTATTCGTTTTCTTCGATTCCGACCCCTACCGTCATACCGAGATTTTTCATACAAAATTAATTTGATTTGCACTTTACCATTCACATGTTACCTGCATATCTATCTTATCAGCCATTTAATTGTTACTATTAATAGATTCCATAACAATAACATACAACGTGTACTAGTAGTCACGTGATTCTGGGAGAAACTGTTTATAATAAATAAGATAAAAAATAGAAAAGGTCTCATAAGATACAAACAACCAGATAATTTAAAAGTGTCATTTCAAATATCATGCATGATTTATTTATCATAAATTAGCAACGCTTGACACTTTAAAAAAGTAAAAGCATCCCTAAATTCAATGACTGGTCCATAGGGATACGTCATTAATTCATTTTATAAATATTGTAATGTTGCTTTTTACGATGTCAGTATTTGAATATTTCATTTCATTTGGCAACATTATTGTATGTTTGATTTTTTGAGATTACTGAAAACAATTGTAGTCTTTAATTGTTCAGTAATTGTTATGCTTTTATTTACAGAAATTAATGCCTTCTCCTACCATAGGTATAATATTAAACTGTTACAAATATAGTCGCCGGTTTCTACCGGCGACTAATTATGTAGCCCCAGATTTTTAGATGAGTCTCCGTATTTATTTAAGTGGGTAAAAAACCCAGTATTTAATAACAATTTTTAATACTATTTAATTAAACATAAGAGTGAAAAACAAAAGTAATAACTACACAAAAAAAATATTATAAATCTAAATGTACACCTAGGACCGTTAACTACAAACAAGAGTTTAAAATATACTTAAGAGTGCAGAATACATCTAAGAGTATGAACTTAGACACTAGTGTAAAAAAAAACTGTTTAAAACATTAAAAAAAATATATAAAGAAAATATAACTTAAAAAAATAACACTCTACACAAGGGAGTAAATTACACTTAAGAAAATCAAATGTGAAGCCATACAAAAAAAAATGAATTGAAATTTGCTCCCTTTATTCAAAACCTTTTGAGAATAAAGAACTGATAAGAACAAAAGCAATTTGTTGTCAGTTATGTAAATAAATGTTAGTAACAATGTTTGTTAGTAAATATATGGACATAACAGCTCCCACATTAGTGCCTGGTCTCCCACTCGGGGTCTTCTGTTTGAAGAGTTAGACTGGCCATACGGCTGTAGATTTCCACTGAAATAAAATAAAGATTAAAAGGTAATATCTTAATTTACTTAATTTTCTTCTATAACCCAGTCACTGGTGTTGATTGCAAGCAAAATGTTCCCTAGTGATTTCAACTAAAACAAAAGCCGTCTGTAAGACAGCGTGTTTGACTATTCTCGATGCTTAACAGTAAGAAAAGGGGCATAACTGTTTTTAAAAAGTAACTCAGCTTTATGGTACCTGTGCCCATCATGTAAGATAATCACAGAGACAAGTGTGTTAAGTTTCAATAAATTCTCTTCAGCAGTTTTGGAGATACCAATTTTCTTGCAAAAGATTGGTTTAAACATATTTATTTAAGCTCGATTTGTAAAAGATTAACTGAAGTCTGACAACTAAACACAAAAGTAAGTACAATAGCTGTCCCTTTTCTTTAATTAGTTGAGCTAATAAAATTCTCAACTCAGACAAACATCATGACAAAGTTTCAAACAGTTTCAGCAAAATTTGTGTTTAGTTTGTATTTACGCTGAATTTAACAAATTATTTTGGTCATAAATTATATTGGTGGTCATTCCACCTAACAACTTTCCTGGATAACTAACCAGTGCATGAAAGGGCTAGGTTCAGCAAGAATAAAAAATAGCCCTGTGTCAGAAAGTTATCAAAATTTCAGTAAAAGTTCACATTTTTGTGCTTTATCAGAAACAAGAACACACTTGGCGATTATTTTATTTATTTGGTTACCATAGCAACCAAGCTAAATTCAGCATTTTTAACAGTTTTTAACAATTGTTTCAGTCTCATATTGTTTTTTTTTTATTCTCAAATACGCAAACATATTTTCCTCCAGCTTTTGTACGGTTGGTGTTGATATTTAAACACTACATGAATTCATAAACGAAAATTTCCATGGTAACTCAAACAATTTCATATCTTTTGACACTGCAAAACAGCGAGATTTACCGAATTGCTAACATTATTGCAATCTGGACTAATTTGTTAAGTTTATTAAATGAATAAACTTTAAGTTCTTAGTACAATGGTAGATTTTACATATTTTTGCACAATATGGAATGTGAATGTTTCGATGGTCACATTGTTGCTATGGAAACAAGAACCAGTTTTATAAGCTTGACATTTTTTCGAAGAATAGAGGAATGATAACAGGCATGGCGGCGGTTAACCTTGATCATAACTTTTTAAATTTTTAGTTTATTGTCTTCATACTTGGGGACAACAATCTTTGGGACAAGACTAGACTAAAATTGATAGGTGGCGCGATAGCTCACTTGGTTAGACCACTGACTGTCACTCCTGAGGTTCCGGGTTTGATCCTGGGTAACACCCTTGGGATTTTTCAGAAACACTTTCAGTGTTTCCCACCTAATTAGAGGTTTACTGGTACGAAACCCAGGTAATTCTCGCATGTACCAGTGCTATACACTTGGCATGTAAAAGAACCAAGGAATCTATTCAATAAGAGCTAGGGACTCAGTTCCCGGATTCCCTTGTATCTCATAGCTGTCTCTACAGTCTGCTGAGGTAAGGACCCTACTGGAAATAAGTGCTTGCACTTTTGTAGGTTATCCTTTACCGCCTGGTCTAAAGAAAATCAATCAATCAATCAAACGACCTTCATTTATAAATGACCATTGACCTTCAAGGTCAAATATCTAAATTTTGCTTATTGTTTTGCTGATTTTTGCTATAAGCAGAGCTGCATTACTGGTACTGGTACTGCAGTGACTTTGCAAGTACTGGTACTGATACTGAATTACTCTTACAAAATTTTGCTTTTACTGGAACTACATTTACTGTCTTAAAAAGTGGTACTGCTACTGCATTACCCAGTACTTTTGGTTTTGATAAAAACTAAAAAAAGCATCAATTTTTCTCATAAAATAAAGCTGTAAATTACAATAACTTTATTTTATTTTTGTGAAAAAGTAATTTATCAAATCTTGAGATAATTTGCTGCAATAATCCTTCAAATGTTAACATAGTATTCATCATTTAAAGCACCAAAAACTTTAAGTAAAAATTAAATTAAGATAAACAGACTCAATAACTCTTTACCCTAAAATATCCTTTAAGTAAAATCTGTTATTACTTTGTATTTAATATTAAAAGAGCAAAACAAACACTAATTTCTTCTATTCTAAATAATCCCATTTCAAGTGAAAAAAGTGATAAATTGAAAAGAGGTGTGAAGGTGTGAAAGGCAACAAAAGACTGCTGTGTTTTAAATGAAAGATGTTTGCATTGTATATATACAGTTGACTGGTTACTAAATAATTAGATATGAAATGAATATATGTTGTAAAAAGTATGTTAAAACTATAAAGTTGTAAATATGTTATATTAAAACTACAACTACAAATACTTTATTGCATTAAAACAACATGTTCCATAGCAATACCATTTTTTTATACAAAGACATGGTTTACAGAAGAGCACATTAATATATATATGTATCTGCATAAAAGATGACTAGTTATTTCGCAAGTTTGCATAGTATATATTTTTTGCTAAATTATTGATTATTGCTTTTGATTTTGCACAATATGAAATTAACAAATTTCTGTTTTAGTTGGCCACGTATATATTAATAATCTCGTTTATATATATTTTGCGTATTAAACTTTTAAAGTACATTATGATTTTATTTCTTTGCTGAATAATTTTTGGGCAATTATTTGTTTGACAATGTATATTTATTCATAACTTTGATGAATAATTATAAAAGTAATGGTACTGATACTTAATAGAACCAATTCATCCAAAAAAAGTACTGGTACTTGCAGTACCGAGCTAAAATCTAGTACTGGTAATGGTACTGCATAATTTGCCAAGTACTGATACTGGTACTTAAGTACTACACCCTGAGTACTGATGCAGCTCTGGCTATAAGTAGCTATTCCTTTGTTAATTTTACAGTCATGAATTGTCTTCTAACTTGAACAAAACAATCTTGTAGGATAGAATTGCAAGCTAACTAGACAAGACATTGACCTTCAATCATAAATGACCTTGATCTTGAAGGTCAAATTATTTTAAAAGTCTTTTTTTTTTCTGTATCTGGCTATAACTTTGTTATTAATGGATTAACTTCATAATTAGACATAACATCTTTTTAGGTCAGGACCTTCATGGATATCAAACTCATATTGACCTTCACTCATTTATGACATTGACCTTGAAGGTCAAATTATAGAATTTTTCACTTCTTATATATATTGCTATAATTGCCTGTAACTTGCTTATTATAAATCAATGGATTATCTTCATATTTGGGCAAGTCCTTCTTAAATGGCTGAACTGCCTTGACCTTGAGTTTTCAATGACCTTGACCACCAAGGTCATACAATTGAATTATGGTTAAGTTGTAATAAATTTTGTTATTTATCTACAGACTTAATTGTGTCATACGTGGACTAAAAAACACTTGTCACAAACTGTGACCGTCATATGATTGAACTTTTCTTATATTTTCTTAACTTTGCCATTTTATTTATGGAAATCATTCATACTTGAACAAAACAACAAGTATTACTAGACAGATCTACCAAACTTTGAAAAAAAAGGACCAACAATTTTTTATTTAATTTTCTCTTTAAAGGTTTGTTTAAACCATTTATTTGTCTGCCTCTAGAAAAAGTATAAAAAGTCAGCGTTGTCCCACTAGCTCTTGTTTCACAGAATACAAGTTTATTGTAAATACTTAATAATTCACATGGTCACCTATTTAATGTACTGAACCTTTACCAAATTATGCATTTGATTTTCAGAGGTTTGCACTTCTTTATTTAGCAAAGGACACGTAAATTCAGTTATATGATTTGAAAAAAATGAGAAAAATATGTTGAACAAGAGCCGTGTCAACCATGGCCATCCCCCGCCGAATGTGTTTGCTCATTGGAAGAATTTTTTATGTAGTATCAGCAGAATAATTCCTTTTTTAAGAGGTCTTTTGGTAATGAAAATTGATGGCTATAGTGATTACAAGATTTGAAACCTATGTGAATACTGATGGCTGAAAATAACAAAGGGCAATAACTTGAAAAATAATGCAGGGTAGGTTATCATTCTTGTGTGCTGCATCCTCCTCAGTAAAATCTATCCACCTATGAAGTTTTCAAGTTGATACCTCAAATACTTTGAGAAAAAAATTGAATTGAAAAATTAAGTATGAAAAATAACAAAGGGCAATAACTAAAAAATTATAAAAGGTAGAGTTATCATTCTTGTGCACTGCACAACTCCTGAGTGAGATCTATGCACCTATGAAGTTTCATAATGATATCTCAAAGGCCTTTTGAGTTATGCTCTGGACAAAAATTAATTTTGAAAAAAAAAAAAAAGGGCAATAACTAAACAATTATGCAGGGTAAGAGTTTATCATTTCTTGTGCACTGCACTCTTCCTCAATGAGATTCATCCACCTATGAAGTTTCAAGTTGATACCTCAAATACTTTTTGATATAAGCTCCGGACAAAATAGTATGAAAAAGAACAAAGGGCAATAACTCAAAAATTGTACAGGGAAGAGTTATCATTCTTGTGCACAGCATTCCTCCTCAATTAAATCTATCCACCTATGTCATTTAATGTTGACATCTCAAACACTTTTGAGCTATGCTCCACTCGGGTGAAAAATTAGGTATGAAAAATAACAAAGGGCAATAACTCAAAAATTATGAAAGGTAGAGTTATCATTCTTGTGCACTGCACACCTCCTGAGTGAGATGTATGAAGTTTCATTTTGATAATCTTAAAGGCTTTTTGAGTTATGCTCTGGACGAAAATTAATTTTGAAAAATAACAAAGGGCAATAACTCAAAAATAATGCAGGGTAGAGTTATCATTCTTAAGCAATGCATTCCTCCTCAATGAGATCCATCCACCTATGAAGTTTCAAGTTGATACCTCAAATACTTTTTGAGATAAGCTCTGGACAAAATAGCATGAAAAAGAACAAAGGGCAATAACTCAAAAATTGTATAGGGAAGAGTTATCATTCTTGCGCACAACATTCCTCCTCAATAAGATCTATCCAATTATGACATTTCATGTTGATATCTCAAAAACTTTTTGAGTTTTGCTCCACTCGGGTGAAAAATTAAGTATGAAAAATAACAAAGGGCAATAACTCAAAAATTATGAAAGGTAAAGTTATCATTCTTGTGCACTGCACACCTCCTGAGTGAGATATATGCACCTATGAAGTTTCATGTTGATATCTCATAGGCTTTTGGAGTTATGCTCTGGACAAAAATCAATTTTGAAAAATAACAAAGGGCAATAACTAAAAAATTATACAGGGTAGATTTATCATTCTTGTGTACTGCACTCCTCCTCAATGAGGTCTATCCACCTATGAAGTTTCAAGTTGATAACTCAAATACTTTTAGAGATATGCTCCGGACAAAAATGTCGGACGGAAGGACGGAGAGGACGGATGGAAACTATTTCTATATCCCCTGCCGCCTTTTCGGCGGGGGATAATAAATTCAAAAGAAAGAGGTTACAACATTTTGAGAATAGACAATTTAAGTAGCCAAGATACTATGTTAACCAGAAACAGAATATTCCATTAAGTATAAGATTAATAAACAATTTGATGTCAACTCCAATAAACTAGAACTATAGCTGAATGCGATTCATACCCCCACCAATGTCCTTGACAGAAGACGACTTGGAAAGGTGGTTAAGAGAATAACTTATGTGGCACAAATACATAAAAAGAAATTATCTCTGGTGCAAAAAAGACTAATTGTACAGGTAATAGTATAAATATATATTATCAAATCATGTTCGAAACAGTTACAAATAACCTTTCATTTTCCCAATGTACTTAACATTTTATAAGTCAATTTTTGACCTTCAAGTGTGGCCTTGACCTTAAGGTGGCACAAGAGAAGATGGGTTCTGCACATCGCCCAGTTGGGGTAAACATTTGAGTAAAGTTTGAAGAAAATCGTTCCATTAGTACAGAATTTATAGAGCAGACACAACATAATATTATTGTCTAGTATTGATTGTATGTAAATTTAAAGACTTAAAAAGGGGCATAACTTTGTCAAAATGCAATACAAGTTATGAAACTTACCTGCATATCTTATTTGTGACACCTCATATATCTTTTAAGTTTCAAGCAAACACCTGTGCTAGTTTCAGAAATAATCAAGTACATGTTAAAATTTATGAATATTTTCTAAGTCAATTTTTGACCTTCAAGTGTGACCTTGACCTTTAGCCGGCACAAAGGTGACATGGATTCTGCACATTATAAACCTTGTTGAGGTGAACATTTGAGTAAAGTTTGAAGAAAATTCTTCCATTATTATAGGATTTATAGAGCGGACACGACATATTGTCTAATATTTGATTGTATTAGATATGAAGACTTAAAAAGGGGCATAACTTTCTTAAAATGCAATACAGAGTTATGAAACTTTACCAGCATATCTTAATTGTGACACTTCATATATATTTTAAAGTTCAAGCAAATACCTTTTCTAGATTCAGAAATATTCAAATAAATGTTAAAATTTAAGAATATTTTCTAAGTCAATGTGACCTTGACCTTAACCCGGAAAAAGAGTGACAAGGGTTCTGCACAAAATCTTTCAATTAGTGTAGGACTTACAGAGTGGACAAGACATACTGTGTAATATTTGATTGTTTGATATTTGACCTTCAATTGTGACCTTGACCTGACATATGGGCAACATGGGTTCTGCACATCCCCTTGTTAAGGTGAACATTTGAGGTAGTTTGAAGAAAATCTTTCAATTAGACTAGTGTAGAACTTACAGAGCGGACACAACATACTGTCTAATATTTGATTGTTTGATATTTGACCTTCAATTGTGACCTTGACCTTAAGCTGCAACATGGGCAACATGGGTTCTGCACATCCCCTTGTTGATGTGAACATTTGAGCCAAGTTTGAAGAAAATGTTTCAATAAGTGTAGGACTTACAGAGCGGACACGACATGCTGTCTAATATTTGATTCTGTTTAGTAAGTAAGTAAGTAAGTAAGTAACGACTTTATTTAATGAGGCTAGCACATTCGGTTTCCCGATCTTCCATGTGGGCCTCAGCATATACATACAATGGAACATAACAACATATAAATACAATGTGACATAAATTAGATACAGTCAACATTTACAAAACAAAATTTAAGAAATAAACTGTTATTTTTTTTTTTTTTTTTTTTTTTTTTTTTTTTTACACTTTGTGGCATTTTCAAAAACTTCAATATTGAAAAATACAACTTATGTTAAAAAACAACACAGTTAGTCATCCTGGTATCATATGATGTTTGATACTTGACCTTCAATTGTGACCTCGACCTTGAGCTGACACAGCGGACACGACATGCTGTCTAATATTTGATTCTGTTTGATACTTGACCTTCAATTGTGACCTTGACCTTGAGCTTACACATGAGCAACATGGGTTCTGCACATCCCCTTGTTGAGGTGAACATATGAGCCAAGTTTGAAGAAAATCCTTCAATTGGTATAGGTGTTATAAAGCGGACATGAAAATGGAGACGGACGGCCCGACGGGACCAAGCAAATCCATTATAGGCCCCCCCACATTTTGTGGTGGGGGTATAATTATCCAGTAAATTGATATTCATAATACTGCACTTTTATACAGTTTTACAATATAAAATAAATATCATTAGAACTATATATGACATAATTATGAATGTATATCAAACCGCATATTTAAAAGTTTTCATACATGTTTTAGTTGCGAAAGACAAACAATTTTATATCACTGTTTAGTCTTAAATCTCCCACTTTCTTCTTATGAAGAGGCCTTTATATAAAAATTTCTGACAGTCTATAATTATATTAGACGTGACTAGTTTATCTGCATTGTAACTCTGTCTGAAATAGCATGATACCCTTCCTTTATTCACAAATCTTCTGACTGACTCATAACAAGGCTATATTATAAATGTAAACAATAAATTGTTATAATACCTGTTACCGAAAAGAGTTTCCTATAAGTTGTCAAAAATGATGACAGTGAGTCAAAAGAAATAAACTCTTCTCGCAAGATATTAAGTCTTTGTACATGTTAGAAACATTAGATTTAGCATACAGTCATGGTCCCGGGGAGCTAGCTTTAACCACTTTTTAATGTTTTTTAAACTATATCACTGCGCATGACCATCGTAGGCGATGACACACTGGTGATACATGATGGCACAATAGTACAGACGCCATGGTATGATCATGTCATCGTTTTTACATCATCGTAACATAGCATTTACACCAGTGTGTTATCATAGCATCTCATTTTCAAAGTCGTAGCCTCTGTACATGTATTGCAAGTTAGGGTAGAATAAAAAAGTCATGATTTTCCAAACAGAACATGTACAGGACTAGTAATAAATAGCATTTAGTTAACCATCTAAACACTGGGCGAGTAGGACCTACGAACGACCAGGTTGGTTAGACACTAATAAGAATAAATATTAGTTGAAATAGCTACTATCGGTCATACTCCTTTTTTTAACTATTACCTTTTAATTTTTTTCCCTTTATAACATTTACTCTTTACATATTAGTCTCTATAGCTATAACAAAAATAAATACCATTTATTAAGTATTAGAATAAATTAACTTACATACATATCAAACTGAAATTAAGAAAACATTGTTACATACATTTAGCCACTTTATTATAATTCGCTTTTTGATAGCCTTAAAATTGCTTGCATAAAATATTGTCAGTTAACAAATCATTATTTAAAGCACAGCTTAAATTGAAACTAAAGCCATGATTATGCCTATTAACTGTACAATAACTAAGGTTTATACAGATTTTTTTAAACAGATAAAGGTATGTTCCTGACTTATAATTAGTGAGTTTTTCCTTGAACAAGTGGTACTGCTATTGTTTACTGATCTTCCCTTCTTCGGTGCAGTTAAATGTTTTTTCCGCAAACTTTGAAAGCGCACGTCTTTTGGATAAAGTTCAACCATGAAATGTGATTTATATCAAGCAGTTATTGTAGCTTAAAATTCACTGTACACAGACACAGTATATATCTACATTTATTTTTGTTGAATGCATCCAAATTAAAAATATGTTGATCTAAATAAATTTTTTCAGTTTCTTTTAGTTTTGATATTACCAGTACATTATAACTATCATAACTATTCATTTAATTCACCCGCTAGTTTTGAACTCCGATTTCTTAGGTGACAGTTATCATCAACATCCACTAGGCCAGAGAGTCTATAACTAAGAGTGCTTCAAAAATAAAACTACTATCTTCCGTTACTTCCCTCATTCAGAATCAATAATTTCAAATTTCTATGTCTAAAACTAAAGATATTATAATATAGAAAAGATGTAGAATACAAACATTTTTAAATTATTTTCACACCTAAATCGCCGGGAATGGTGGACAAGACAGCAATTGTCTACCTTCAGTTTTAAGTGTGAGTTAATTCCCTTGAATTGTGAATAATTCTTATTCAAACAAGAGCTGTCGGTAGGACAGCACGCTCGACTATTCTAAGTGCTTGATAGTAAAAGAGCCTTTATATTGTTAAATTTTTTAAGTTCACAAAAGGGTTAATTTTTTTTTATAAATTCATGTTATAGGCCTTAGAGAGAGTATAATTATACAGTATTGACTTGACTATTCAGAAGGTAATGTCACAAGGGTGTTTTATTGAGTATAATAATACTAATTACCTATGAATACATAAATTTGACAGACAAGGTACAAAGGCTTGTTATTAAGATGTTTTATCAAGTAAATCACTGCTTTATTATTATGAATGCATAAAATTGTCCCAAAAAAGGCACAAACCCTTCAGTAGTTATTGAGACAACAGCTTACAAGCAAAACTTTACCATGAATTTCTAAGTTGAAAAAGGGGAGAAAAATCACCCTAAATGCAAGATAGAATTATGGATCTTTGTCAGTGACCTACAATTATGACCCTAAATGCATATGTGAAGTTTTAAATAAATATCTTTAATAGTTATTGAGATATGTAAAACTACCATGTAAACATTAACCAAGAGACTAAGTAGAAAAGGGGAGATGAATCAGCCTCAATGCAAGATAGAGTTTATGGAACTTGGTCAGTGACATACAATTATGACCCTCCAATTATGACCTTAAGTGCATGTGTAAAGTTTCAAGTAAATATCTTTGAAGACCTTTAACCTTTAACCAAAATTTCTAAGTTTCAAAGGGGCAAATAATTCTGCAAATATTGAAGGCAGAGTTATGCAATTTTGCAAACTGATGAACATTGTTACTATAAAAGAGTATTTTAAATTTCAATTGAATATCTCAAGCAATAATTGAGATATTTGACATAAAAAAAAAACTGTAACCAAAATATCTAAGTTCCAAAGGGGCATAATTCTGTCAATATTGTAGGCAGAGTTATCCAACTTGTCAATCTGATGTACCTTGTTACTATAAATAAGTATTGTAAGTTTCAATTGAATATCTCAAGCAATAATTGAGATATTTGACTTTACAAAAAACTTTAACCAAAATTTCTAAGTTAAAAAGGGGCATAATTCTGTCAATATTGTAGGCAGAGTTATCCAACTTGTCAATGTGATGTACCTTGTTACTATAAATAAGTTTTGTAAGTTTCAATTGAATATCTCAAGCAATAATTGAGATATTTGACTTTACAAAAAACTTTAACCAACGCAGACGCGGACGCCGACGCGACTACAATAGCTCTCATATTCTTCGAATAGTCGAGCTAATAAAAAATTAGTGTGCATTTATATTCTTCCTTGTCTTAAGACAGAAGGAATAGATAGAAATGAAGTATGTTATATAAACTTTCGATTTCACTCATCAATAAAACATGAAAAAATGTTTTCCACACTTGTATGTCATTCTTTCTAATGTACCATATTTTCGGACAGGAAATGTTCGGATATGATTTAATAATACAGTTAAATGCTATAAATCAGTTGTTATCGAAGGTTATTGTATTTCTATTAAGGTCTTCATGTCAGGAATATTTTTAATTAAAGTTGTTTAGTATACACAAATGCATTGGTACAAGCCAGAAAATATGATTATTATCAGCTGACCCGATTTACCATAGCAACAGCCAATGTTAGATTAACAGTATTTTTTTAAATGAAGAGCCAAAACCGACACCACCATATTTCTGTCGAAGCTTTGTTATATATATGGTTTCATTTAATGAAAAGGACTAGGTTTCGCTTGTGGCTCTTCATATCGTATTTTAAGCAAGTGCAGCAGCAAATGACCGATAATTCGCCATTTTGGCAAATATGCATGGTAAATGACATATACTTTCTAGATATGAAAATATCTTTTACTGTAATACTTTGCGATTTTTATATAGATAATAAGTCATTTTTTTGAGAAACTTGTATGATTTAATTTTTTTTTATTGGTTTTGAACTAATAAAATTACAGGGCTAAAATGCTTTGTTAGTGAACCTTGTCCTTTCTCCACAAGTTATAGACTACAACTCCAACAAAATTTCTGAGTCAGCAGTGAAAGATAAATGACTATTAAACTCAATGTCTGAGACCATTTATCACGAACAAATTCACTTCGCCCCAAGATGGAACAAGTGACCCTTAGATGACAAATCTGATGCACTCCCTTTTGAGTGAATTATAAATGATGCTGCTGGATGGTCAATAAAGCTTAACTTAAGAATCTTTTCATTCAGCTATATATACACTCAAAATTTCACATCAAAACTAAATTACCACTTTCAGTTTCAGCTTCCGAAGACTCGTCAGGACTACCTCCCCTACCACCACTTCCTGTCCTGCCTGTGAAACCATGTTGACCTTTGAACCCTCCATTAGCATCACAGTAGTCTATAAACCTAAAAGTGAAGAGCAATTTTGCTGGTATTCAAACAAACATATGTTGAAGTGTCAAAACAGATCCAGTGTTTTAAATTCATCATTTTGGTTGTACTGTATAAAAGAGTTGGAAAATCTATTTTTAGCCTCTATGACCTTGACTAGGGTTAAGGTTCATAGAGCTCTAGATTATCAGGCTATAAATAAAGGGTTTATGGGTAACATAAACATTTTTTATTTACTGTGATCATAAGCTATACAAAATAATATGAGCCGCGTCTTGACAAAACCAACATAGTGCGTTTCGACCAGCATGGATCCAGACCAGCCTGTGCATCCGTGCAGTCTGATCAGGATCCATGCTGTTCACTATCAGTTTCTCTAGTTGTAATAGAGTTGGTAAGCGAACAGCATGGCTCCTGATCTATGTTGGTTTCGTCATATTATATCTGATAATTTTTTGAGAAATTTTGTCCACAAAGTATAACAATTAAGTAAAGTTACTTTTTCCAGTTGGGGTCTTTTTCCAGTACAAGAGGATCTCCAATTACAATAAGCAGTGCTCTTGCCCTGGTCAATGCGACATTAAACCTCTAAAAATATAAAATATATCTCCAATTACAATAAGCAGTGCTCTTGCCCTGGTCAATGCGACATTAAATCTCTACAAATATAAAATATATCTCCAATTACAATAAGCAGTGCTCTTGCCCTGGTCAATGCTACATTAAACCTCTACAAATATAAAATATATCTCCAATCACAATAAGCAGTGCTCTTGCCCTGGTCAATGCGACATTAAACCTCTACAAATATAAAATATATCTCCAATTACAATAAGCAGTGCTCTTGCCCTGGTCAATGCGACATTAAACCTCTACAAATATAAAATATATCTCCAATCACAATAAGCAGTGCTCTTGCCCTGGTCAATGCGACATTAAACCTCTACAAATATAAAATATATCTCCAATCACAATAAGCAGTGCTCTTGCCCTGGTCAATGCGACATTAAATCTCTACAAATATAAAATATATCTCCAATCACAATAAGCAGTGCTTTTGCCCTGGTCAATGCGACATTAAACCTCTACAAATATAAAATATATCTCCAATCACAATAAGCAGTGCTCTTGCCTTGGTCAATGCGACATTAAACCTCTACAAATATAAAATATATCTCCAATCACAATAAGCAGTGCTCTTGCCCTGGTCAATGCGACATTAAACCTCTACAAATATAAATATATCTCCAATTACAATAAGCAGTGCTCTTGCCCTGGTCAATGCTACATTAAACCTCTACAAATATAAAATATATCTCCAATCACAATAAGCAGTGCTCTTGCCCTGGTCAATGCGACATTAAATCTCTACAAATATAAAATATATCTCCAATTACAATAAGCAGTGCTCTTGCCCTGGTCAATGCTACATTAAACCTCTACAAATATATCTCCAATCACAATAAGCAGTGCTCTTGCCCTGGTCAATGCGACATTAAATCTCTACAAATATAAAATATATCTCCAATTACAATAAGCAGTGCTCTTGCCCTGGTCAATGCTACATTAAACCTCTACAAATATAAAATATATCTCCAATTACAATAAGCAGTGCTCTTGCCCTGGTCAATGCGACATTAAACCTCTACAAATATAAATATATCTCCAATTACAATAAGCAGTGCTCTTGCCCTGGTCAATGCGACATTAAACCTCTACAAATATAAAATATATCTCCAATTACAATAAGCAATGCTCTTGCCCTGGTCAATGCTACATTAAACCTCTACAAATATAAAATATATCTCCAATTACAATAAGCAGTGCTCTTGCCCTGGTCAATGCTACATTAAACCTCTACAAATATAAAATATATCTCCAATTACAATAAGCAGTGCTCTTGCCCTGGTCAATGCAACATTAAACCTCTACAAATATAAAATATTTATTACATGCTTTTTGGTGGTTTATAGAAATATATCAGTGAAATAAAACTGGTAATTTCACTGTTTGAAACAGTGAAATTACCACTTTGATAATTTCACTGTTTTGAATTTAAGCCCCTTATGTTGTTTCAGTGAAATGCCAGTGTGCACAGTACTGGGTACCAACTTAATGACGTGACGTCGTAAATGACGTCACGTTGTATTATTATTTGGCGCGCTTTTCATTCAGTATTAGGTTTAATGTCTTTTCAAAACGTTTCTTTGCATATAATAAAAAGAAAATTTGTTTAGTTTAGTGTAAGATCGAAATATATTTCACCTTGTGAACACCAAAAGTTCATATTTCACTCGTGGCTGCGCCACTTGTGAAATATACCTTTTGGTGCTCACTCGGTGAAATATATTCCGATCTTACACTGAACTAAACAAATATCCTCTATATCTCCAATCACAATAAGCAGTGCTCTTGCCCTGGTCAATGTGACATTAAACCTCTACAAATATAAAATATATCTCCAATCACAATAAGCAGTGCTCTTGCCCTGGTCAATGTGACATTAAACCTCTACAAATATAAAATATATCTCCAATTACAATAAGCAGTGCTCTTGTCCTGGTCAATGCGACATTAAACCTCTACAAATATAAAATATATCTCCAATTACAATAAGCAGTGCTCTTGCCCTGGTCAATGTGACATTAAACCTCTACAAATATAAAATATATCTCCAATCACAATAAGCAGTGCTCTTGCCCTGGTCAATGTGACATTAAACCTCTACAAATATAAAATATATCTCCAATTACAATAAGCAGTGCTCTTGTCCTGGTCAATGCGACATTAAACCTCTACAAATATAAAATATATCTCCAATCACAATAAGCAGTGCTCTTGCCCTGGTCAATGCGACATTAAACCTCTACAAATATAAAATATATCTCCAATTACAATAAGCAGTGCTCTTGCCCTGGTCAATGCGACATTAAACCTCTACAAATATAAAATATATCTCCAATTACAATAAGCAGTGCTCTTGCCCTGGTCAATGCGACATTAAACCTCTACAAATATAAAATATATCTCCAATCACAATAAGCAGTGCTCTTGTCCTGGTCCATGCGACATTAAACCTCTACAAATATAAAATATATCTCCAATCACAATAAGCAGTGCTCTTGCCCTGGTCAATGCGACATTAAACCTCTACAAATATAAAATATATCTCCAATTACAATAAGCAGTGCTCTTGCCCTGGTCAATGCTACATTAAACCTCTACAAATATAAAATATGATAATTAATATTCAGAATGTTTAGCTCATTTACAAATCTGATTTTTATTCATTTCAATTTCTTAAATGTAATTGAAAAAAATGTCTTGCCTTTGTTAGCAGCATACAACTAGACCAGCCTGCACATTCAATTCAAATTAACAGATTATTCATTGCTTTGCTTGTAAAAATGATGAATTCAAATTAACATACAATTTATTGCAATGCTGTTAAAAAAATTGTTAATAAAAATAACAGATTATTTGTTGCTTTGCTGGTAAAATGATTAATTCAAAAGAACAGATTATTTGTTGCTTTGCTGATAAAAATGATTTTAAATTAACAGATAATTCATTATTTTGTTGGTAAAAAGGATAACATCAAACAAACAGATCATTTATTGCTTTGCAAGTAAAAAGGATATACCAGTATTCAAATTTAACTCAGTGTGTGTTACTGGTAGATAACACATGGCTTTTACCACAAATATCCAATCAGCCTCATGTCAGCAGGCAAATACACCCAGTCTGACTAGTCTTTAAATTGGTATCTGTTAAATTGATCCTTTTTTTAATTCAAAACTTATTAAAAATGACAACAAGTCAACAATCCCTAATCGAAAGCAGCACAAAGCTGCACAACAATAATATAAATTTTACCTTTGGATTCCTTACAAAGCCTAGATGGTATTTCAAATCAAGATCAACAAAATTTTCGTTACTTCTCACGGTTGATATGATAATGACCTTGAACTCTTGACCTTGAAATTCCTCCACTGACCCCACAGTAATCTCACCTCTTGCCCCATAGTGCTTTTTCTGCACCATCTTGCGTATCTTTTCCACCTGAAATACACAAAATAAACTTACCTGATTACATTCAGAGGAAAATTAACCTTAAAACCTGATGATCTTTTAAATGAACTTGTCCAGCTTCTATTTTTGGAACTGTCCATTATCACTGTTGGGGATAGAAATGTGTCGTCACCCCACGGATGCCCCAGCATGCAGCCACAATTTCAGATGTTATAATATTTAGTTCAAAAATTGTTTGCACAAACTATTTTTTTTCATTTTAAGTTCAAAGCCCTTAAAACTATTCAATTTTAACACAAACCATATTTATACAAAGTTCAAGACACTGAAACTATTCAGTGTTAACCTTTTGTAAATTGCATATTGCATACTTGTAGCCAAAATAACGACTACATTGGAACATGCTGCAGAAATAGTTGAGCGCGGCTAAACTGCCATTTTAATTTTTTCAACAAATTCTCTAAAGGTTTAACATCAAATTTACATTGAAACTGGGCCTTTATTAACTCTAAAACAATGACCCTGTCTACCAGATTTGGAATAAATAACATTATAACAAGGATTTACTGTAAATTCACTTAATTTTCTGGGCATGAAATGTGCAGTTTAAACTGTAAGTTCTGTGGATTCATTTGCTAAAAAGTAAAAAAAGAAGTAGTGTACAAAGAAAAATGCTTGTCTGAAGCAAAACTTTTTCAAAGAACTCTGAGTAAAACCTTGACCTTTGACCTAGAGATCTGGTATGTGCATGACAAGGATTCTCATAGTGGTGAACATTTCTATGAAGTTTCATTAAAATCCCTCAATGCATGTTAGGAGATATGCTCCGGACAAAATTGGACACCACATGTCAACCCACCTGGAGTGTTCCCATAATATGTCCATTTTTGAAACCGGTTTAACAAAAATGATAGCTAGTGTTACAAATGTTTGATGAACACAAAATTTACATAACAATAAAATGTTTCAACCACTATTTTCTACAATACCTGTTTTCTGTAGGGAGATATAATTCCTATATCTGAAGGCTTCAGTTTCTGTCCTCCTTTCTTCTCCTTTAACAACATATCTAGATATTTCTGAACCTGTGAGATCTCATCCCTGTGTGAAATATTGAAGATTAAATCATATGTTAAAGTGACTGGCTTTTGAAAGTGCGTATTTAAGCATATCTTAAAGTGACTGGCTTTAGGAAGCGTGTATTAAATCGTTATAGGTTAAAATACACAACAAAATATGGACTAAAACAGTTTTGATGAATTTTATAGGTTTTTTTATCAAATGATATATAAAAATCAAGTTCATAGTATTGTCATGAATTGCATCAGTTTTCCAGACTACTTAGCATTAAATGCATTAATACTGTGAATTCACTTAATTTCGTTGTTTTAATACAATGAACATTTTAGTGTGTACTTAAATTCTTGGACTGTTTATTTTTCTAAAAGGTAAAATGTAAAAATGTACGCAAAATATTCCTACAGCTGAAGAAATGAAATTTTGTTGCATCTTAACTTTGTGGATTGAATTTGACCTATCCACGAAAACCACGAAAATTAGTTCCCAATGAGTAATAATTACAAAATCAGCAAAAAAAGTAACCCACAAATAACAATGATTTTGCAGTACATGTTTATGGTTTTACAAGGATACTGACCTGTTAAAGAAAGACGGGCTTGATTCTTCTCTCTCGTCTTTGCCAAACACTGAGTGAAATATCACCGGAAATTTCTTATTTGGCAGATGTTCCCACCCGATCATACTGTTCAAGATCATCGGATCTCCACACGGCTGCAGTTCTCCGTCATAAAATAATTCCCGCGGAACTTTGAGAATTGCATCATGGGAACGGTAGTTTCTCACCAGCTTCGTAAGGTAGTGATTATCGTACCCAGAATTCTGTGCTCTCTGATACTCTGGTATATCTGTCATAAGGCGCTCCAAAATGGACTTATCTATTGACAAAAGAAGGAAAAAAATAGTGAATCAATATGAAAAGTAAGTAATATTATTTTCGGAACATCCCTCGTATGTCTAAATTGCCTAATTTTGATCCGAGTGGCATGATTTATAATAATATTGAAGAGAACCACAAAGTAATGAAATACACCAAAGAATTAATCTCTGGGCATCATAATTCTGAAAATAAGATAATTTTTTAAATGTTTCATTTTTAAAGAGGAATCTTAAGCTCTTTCTACCTACATCTGCTCAAGTTTTCATAAAACTTTTTGTAGACGGCCACCTAAGGATCATTCCAGTGAAGTTTGCATCAAATTCTACCACGTTTTTTTTCTACCATGAGTTTTAGAAAAAGATGTTTTGACAATCTCGGATGACAAACGTTTTGCAAGAACAAAAGCTCACCTTAGTCTATGCACTCTGCACTCCGCTAAAACAAACATTTTGAGGCCGCAACAGGCCTCGTACTTACAATATCCAACTAAAATTGGCAAATAACTTAATCACCGAGGTCACCACTCATGAAAATTTGATCCATAAAAAAATAACATTTTAACCATACCTAATCCATAGTTTAATGAGAACTGAGATCTTAGAATAGGTCCCAATTGTTTGGGGTCCCCAGCTATCACCAACTGGCCGCATGCTTGATAACGTGAGTCTAACAGTCCAGTAATTGGTACAATACACTCTGGCTCCACAGCATGGGCTCCCTCATCAATGAAAATGTGCGAGAAATGGTTTCGTGGAAATCCAGCTGAGACCAATCTGCAAAAATAGTAATGTTTAGATTTTAGAGATACATTTACAAACTTAAACAAGCAAACAATCCATGCGAATTCAAAAAAAGCTGGCTAGAATCCAGTAAAAGCCTCTTTTTTTCCGTCATTTTTACAGGCTTTTCTTTATGTTTGTTTGCTCAATCAGTGGCTAATTATCTTTAATTACGTAATACATATAGTGAAAAAAGTCGCATAAAATGTTTGAAGTTACAAAATATTTAAAAAAAAAATCTGAGACACGGTTCCCCAGATATTATAATTATGTTTATATTCCAAAAGTTTGATGACAAAAAAAAATAAAAACGACTTTGATTTGACAATTTAAAATTATAGAATTTTTGTTCAAAATAGATTATTTACATAGGCATTATTTCAAATATGTTATTTTTAATGAAGATCAAAGACATTTAATGCAAAAAAATTAAATAAATAACACTTTTTACTAAAATAAGTTGGTTTAACTGACATTTATGGTAGTAACACGGGAAGTGTCTGTTGTCCCCTTAATTGTCAAGGTCAAATTAAAGTCAAGGTCAAGTTTAATAAAATCTTCTTTAATGTCTTGTCCCAAGCATTGTTGTGTGCAATTAAAATGATATTATAATTTTATTGCTGTACTAAAATCAGAAGCTGTGCATAGGTCTGTGGTGAAATATAATCGATATCATAACCTTCTGAATGTTCTAGTGTCTTCGGTGAAATATACATTTTTATCTTAATGCTGTACAAAAGTCTAAAGTGAAATATGAATTATATCACTACCTTCCAGCTGTACTCAGAGTCACAATCAGGATTCTATGTTTACTAAGTTCAACTCGGGCTGGATAGTAAAAATCCCTTTCAGCATCATCATAATTATATCGTCCCGACTCCTAGAAATAAAAAGTTTTTTTTAAGCTACTATACCATACATTGTAGTTTGGGCGTTTTTGGATTAAAATGTCATTAAAAGTTAAAATTTCACCAAAAGCTTATGCATTTACATGGAACTAGATGATAAATACATGTCTTGTCCAACGAAAAAACATCTTATTAAAGTAATTGTAATGTTTATCCTGCAGTCATTTTTAACTGTTGAAATGTTTTATTTTGTAAATAGTCATTTATATCATAAACACATCCATTAAGCAAGTAGATCAGTTTGTAGCGGAGAGAAACTTTGTGCACTTTTTATACTGCAATCAATTGCTGCACAACACATCATAGAAAATTATGTCTATACAGAGAAACAAAAAAGGAAAAAAAATATCTTGATAATCCAGTTAAAACTGACTTTTATGTAGTAAGTTTGACCTGCATTAAGTTAACAGTATTTGAAAACCTGAAGGGAACCACCAATGTTCTGATGTTCTAAAACACCGTAAAAATAGTGTAAAATTTACCTTTACATAACTAGGGATAGCTACATAAGGTCTAGATACTGCATACATCCGGAAAATTGTGTTCAGTGACACAGTACCAGGCTGGTTCCGATTTATCAGTTTCTTCATAACATAATCGGCCGCAGTGTTCTCCGGACAACACACCAGAATCCTGGCATCGGGCTGGTTGTGGTATACCTGAAGGATAAATAAGTCATATAGTGGCATTCCTTGAGATTACGGTTTGCTAATTCCGTGAAAATTTTGAAAATGTATTAAAAAGTAAAATATTGTGAATTGAACAAAGAAAAAAAAATTCATATTGAAAACCACACTTACAACATATGTAAATTATGGTTCCAAAAGGCCCGAGATCAAAATATGCAAAAAATAGCCTTAATTGCATTAGTAACACAGAAAATTATGACCAAAATACTGTTAAATCAGTCATAAATTGCACATAACATGGAAATTATTCCTGCTATCTTGATTGTTTTGTACTTTTCATAAAGTATGCATATTTATGAGAGTGAACATAAAAGACTTAATGATAAATATGATAATTTTGTATTGACTATGAAATTGAAAAAGCACCTGTCTTATAGCTTCTGTAACTGTTACAGTTTTTCCGGTTCCCGGTGGTCCAAAAATCAAGTAAGGACCTGGACGACTGGTTCCCTGTACAATGTTTGTAACTGCCGTCTGCTGCTCAGGATTCAAACTCCTGTCAAACCATGGCCTGAAAGTTAAATGATGTCATTATCATAATTATAGTAAAAGTGCTCACCATGTCAAAGGGGGTCTTGACCTTGGTGACCTTTACCTTTGACCCCATTCCTGGATGGGTAAAGCTAATCAAGGTGCATGCACTTATAAAGGTTTGGAGGGTGATTTTCATCGTCAATATTCAAGTTCTGTGACAAACAAACAAACAAACAGACAAAATGCCATCTACATTGTATCTTATTATCCAGGGGCATAAAAAATTGTTTCGTCTGAACTTAAGTCGATATCTTTTTTTTTTCCATCAGGCTTTTTCTTTAAACATGGCCACTGATTTCACTCTTATTAGCTAGTCTGTTTCAAAAGCTATAAATCTTGGATCCCGTCAGGCACTTTACATAAATTCATGTTAGGAAGCTATCAAGCCAGCTTAGTAAACATTAATGGTTCTACGCAAGTGCATGCTTATGCCCAAAATAATTCACAAAGAAGCACCTGAAATCTTTCTCCAGCAGTAAAGCTGGAAGGTCACCTTAAGAGTGCCAGAGTACATGTATTTTAAAAACCAACAAAACAAACAAGCATATTTGTCATGCCACCAACACTTAGGGACTGCAATGGAAATAAGGATTTACCCTTTATTGTGTTATCCCTGGTGTTGGTGCTCATGTCATGGTTTGTGTCCCACTCCATGAGTTATATAACCATGTATATACATTATGCCAAAATAAATCTTATCTTATCTTAAAAAACTTACTTCATTTGGATACCTTCTGTCTTGATGGGGAATCTTGATTGAGATGATGGAAAGAGAATAGATTCTGCAACTTGGACACTGTTTAATGCTCGATGTTGCACCCACAAATTGAACTTCATAAAATCAAACCTCACATCATATCTCAAACCTTTGACCCACGGCAGTCTGTAACGAAGAATAGGAAAATAAGTTAGATCAGTTATTAAAGTTACATATTTCACACTACATAAAGGGTGTACTCTTTAATTTTAATCTTTACACCCCTAAAATTTTATAATGGAATGGCCCTGTTTTAAATATATTACTTTCAGGGTTTTCTGAATACGCCAACTGTTGGAAACAGGCAAATGCCCTCATGACCAAAAGTCCTATTTTATAACTAACTCTTCATAAAATAACCAAAAGCCCCTTTAAATGTATCATATTATTTTTATTGAAAAGCCTTTTTTTTGGACTATCAAGGGGCTTGTAGCATTTCTCAAAAAGAGGCTTTTTCCTTAAAGCTGTATGTCTCCAGATCAGCCAAAATATTTCAAGAAAATCCACCTTGGGAAAGTGTACTAAGATTTTTAGGTCAGTAAAAATATTAGCAATTCAAGAAAATAAGTCATAGAAAGAGCATCTGACAAGGCTATCTGATTTGTACGAGGGGGCGTAGCCGACCCGAGTATTAATTGGTTTGTCGAGTGTTTTGATGTTCTTTCTCTTTTGTATCATAGTCAAAAACATAAAAACACGTTCTCTGTTGTCACTATATGAATCTCAAGAAAAAAGTAACCAATGAATGAGCATCTGAACATGTTAATTCTATCGCTTTCCCTTTCTCTGCTGTCACAATAAGTAAACCCCAGCAAAAATGAGCCAATCAATGGGCATGCTCTGGAGTGCGAGTAACTAATACCTGCACTCCAGTTAACGCACTGTGCATTTACATGTATACGATTAAACTCTGACACATTTTCAACAGAAAAGTCACTAAACTATGAACAATGTATGATACAACTGCATGTTTTACACAATTATTATTGGACCAATTTAGAAGTATTTATCACCATATTTCTACTGCGTGACTTACACACACAGTAAGGGCTAAATTAAGATTAAGGGAGTATATTACTTTCTTTGTTACGTTTACAATATTTTTCTTTTAAACACAGTTTTAAAAAATTCATGAAAATTAGCATGAATCTGAAAGCATGCTACTTTAATGCAATTCAGATTTTTGGTGAAAGTTTTTTTTTCCCGTTTTTTTTGTATTCACTCACTTACAATATAGAACCTTACTTTCATCATCAATATTGCTGTTACTATTCAGGAAGTAAAGTGAGTGACAGGTGTCTTTCATTCTCATTTCTTTCAAAATATAATCCTTCTCTTTAAGCAAACATACAAATATCCTCATGTGTTAATGAATAGTGACTTATTTACTTAAATACCTTTGTCCCGCACCAAGGAAAACATTATTCAGTTCCACTCGATGGACATAAGCTTCATACTGAACTGTCCTGTCACCATCGACATACAAATATACCCTGTCTCCCTTTAATATTGACGGTCTTCTTTCCATCAGCCCTGGTACCTGCATTATCAAAACAAGAAAATATTATTTCATATTCATTTACCCTGGTACCTGCATTATCAAAACAAGAAAAAATATTATTTCATATTCATTTACCCTGGTACCTGCATTATCAAAACAAGATATGTTTGTAAAACATGTATGCCCCCTATCAGCAGCCAATTAGTCATGTGATAAGGTTATTATGCATGACTTCTGACCCAGTGATCAAACAATTAATAAGGGTTATAAAGTATCTACTGGTCATGACCTTGACCTTTGACCCCTTGACCCAAAACTCAATAGGGGTCATCTGCTGGTCACGACCAATCATCAAACAAAATTTGAAGTTCCTAGGCCTAGGCGTTTTTAGTAAATTGATCAGAAACCGTTTTTACAGAGGCTCATAGGGAAGACTGGGCTTGCCTAACTATGTTGCCTCTTTAAATAAAGTCTTTATTATTATTATTATTATTATTATTATTATTATTTACCTACAAGGTCAATGTGACCTTGACCTTTGACCCCTTGACCCATAAATCAATAGGGGTCATCTGCTGGTCATGACCAATCACCATGCCAAGTTTGAAGTTCTTAGGCCTAAGGGTTCTCTTATTATTGATAGGAAACCGTTTTTAACATACAAGGTCAATGTGACCTTGACCTTTGACCCCAAAATCAATAGGGGTCATCTGCTGGTCATGACCAATCACCATGCCAAGTTTGAAGTTTCTAGGCCGAAGCGTTCTTTAGTTATTGATCAGAAACCGTTTTTACTTACAAGGTCATTGTGACCTTGACCTTTGACCCCTTGATCCCAAAATCAATAGGAGTAATCTGCTGGTCATGACAAATCACCATACCAAGTTTGAAGTTCCTAGGCCTAAGCGTTCTTGAATTATTGATCAGAAACCGTTTTTACTTAAAAGGTCAATGTGACCTTGACCTTTGACCCTTCACCTAAAACTCAATAGGGGTCATCTGCTGGTCATGACCAATCATCACACAAAGTTTGAAGTTCCTAGGCCTAAGCGTTTTTTAGTTAATTGATCGGAAACTGTTTTTACCTACAAGGTCAATGTGACCTTGACCTTTGACCCCTTGACCCCAAAATCAATAGGTCATCTGCTGGTCATGACCAATCACCATACCAAGTTTGAAGTTCCTAAGCATAAGGGTTCTTAAGTTATTGATCGGAAAGCATTTTTACGTACAAGGTCAATGTGACCTTGCCCTTTAACCCCTTAACCCCAAAATCAATAGGGGTCCTCTGCTGGTCATGACCAATCACCATACCAAGTTTGAAGTTCCTAGCCTAAGGGTTCTTTAGTTATTGATCGGAAACCGTTTTTACCTAAGAGGTCAATGTGACTTTGACCTTTGACCCCTAGACCCCAAAATCAATAGGGGTCATCTACTGATCATGACCAATCACCATCTCAAGTTTTGAAGTCCCTAGGCCTAAGGGTTCTTTCATTATTGATCGGAAACTGTTTTTACCTACAAGGTCAATGTGACCTTGACCTTTGACCCCTTAACGCCAAAATCAATAGGGGTCATCTGATTGGTCATAACCAATCACCATACCAAGTTTGAAGTTCCTAGGCCTAAGGGTTCTTTTGTTATTGATCAGAAACCGTTTTTAATTAAAAGGTCAATGTGACCTTGACCTTTGACCCCAAAATCTATACGGGTCATCTACTGATCATGACCAATCACCATACCAAGTTTGAAGTTCCTATGCCTTAAGGTTCTTTAGTTATTGATCGGAAACCGTTTTAACCTACAAGGTCAATGTGACCTTGACCTTTGACCCCTTGACCCCAAAATCAATAGGGGTCATCTACTGATCATGACCAATCACCATACCAAGTTTGAAGTTCCTAGGCCTAAGGGTTCTTTTGTTATTGATCAGAAACCGTTTTTAATTAAAAGGTCAATGTGACCTTGACCTTTGACCCCTTGACCCCAAAATCTATACGGGTCATCTACTGATCATGACCAATCACCATACAAGTTTGAAGTTCCTAGGCCTTAAGGTTTTTTAGTTATTGATCGGAAACCGTTTTTACCTACAAGGTCAATGTGACCTTGACCTTTGACCCCTTGACCCAAAAATTAATAGGGGTCATCTACTGATCATGACCAATCACCATACCAAGTTTGATGTTCCTAAGCCTTAAGGTTCTTTTGGTATTGATCGGAAACCGTTTTTACCTACAAGGTCAATTGTGACCTTGACCTTTGACCCCTTGACCCCAAAATCAATAGGGGTCATCTACTGATCATGACCAATCACCATACCAAGGTTGAAGTTCCTAGGCCTTAAGGTTCTTTAGTTATTGATCAGAAACCGTTTTTGCTTACAAGGTCAATGTGACCTTGACCTTTGACCCCTTGACCCCAAAATCAATAGAGGTCATCTACTGATCATGACCAATCACCATACCAAGTTTGAAGTTCCTAGGCCTTAAGGTTCTTTAGTTATTGATCGGAAACCGTTTTTGCTTTTAAGGTCAATGTGACCTTGACCTTTGACCCCTTGACCCCAAAATCAATAGGGGTCATTCAACTGGTCATGACTAATCACCATACCAAGTTTGAAGTTCCTAGGCCTTAAGGTTCTTTAGTTATTGATCGGAAACTGTTTTTGCTTTCAAGGTCAATGTGACCTTGACCTTTGACCCCTTGACCCCAAAATCAATAGGGTCATCTACTGGTCATGACCAATCACCATACCAAGTTTGAAGTTCCTAGGCCTTAAGGTTCTTTAGTTATTGATCGGAAACCGTTTTTGCTTTCAAGGTCAATGTGACCTTGACCTTTGACCCCTTGACCCCAAAATCAATAGGGGTCATCTACTGGTCATGACCAATCACCATACCAAGTTTGAAGTTCCTAGGCCTAAGGGTTCTTTAGTTATCACTCGGAAACCATTTGGTCTACGGACCGACGGACCGACAAGTGCAAAGCAATATACCCCCTTTTTTTCAAAATGGGGGCATAATAAGAAATTGTTATTAAATTTGCATTAGCCCGGGTACATGCACTTTCAAACATGTCAAAGTGTTAAAAATGTAACAAAATTTAAATTAGCCCCGGTACATGCATTATCAAAATAATCAAAATATCATTTTAGTTTCCTCAAGCCATGCTATCTGTATTGTCAAAACAACATAATATCATTAAATTTTCCATCATTCTTAGTAAATGCACAATCAAAACATAGAAAAAAAATATCTGTATAATTTTTAATGAAAGATTTATTTGTCTATAACTCATGTTACTACGAACATGTCTTAACTAAAGAAAATTAGTGAATTTATATGTGCTCAAAATCAAAACTATTCACCACAAAACTTTTGTAAGGTCTCTTTATTTTATATTAGTTACTGCAGTTTGGCTGTCAAGCCTTGATAATTATGCCAATTATCTATATCAATTATAAACCTGAGGGTAAAATCACATGTCTGTCATTTACTGAAACACTATCCACATGAGAAATATCTCACTACATGAAAATATCTCACTACATGAAAAATATCTCACTACATGAAAATATCTCACTACATGAAAGTATCTCACTACTAGAGAAATATCTCACTACATGAAAATATCTCACTACATGAAAGAATCTCACTACTAGAGAAATATCTCACTACATGAAAAATTAATCACTACATGAAAAGTATCTCACTACTTGAGAAATATCTCACTACATGAAAAATACATCACTACATGAAAAATATATCGCTACATGAGATATATCTCACTACATGAAAATATCTCACTACATGAAAAAATCTCACTACACAAGAAATATCACACTACATGAGAAATATCTCACTTCATGAAAAATATCTTACTACATGAGAAATATCTCACTACAGTACATGAGAAATATCTCAATGCATGAAAAATACCTCACTACATAAAAATATCTCACTTCATGAGAAATATCTCACTACATAAGAAATATATCACAACATTACCTCTAGGATTTTGAGATTTGAGCCCCTGTCTTGCTCCAGTGTAACATTTAACATGTCATATCTTTTGATGTCTTCAACCATCTGCAATTCTTCAATCCAAAGCAGGGTATCAAATTTATTCTTTGTAGTTTTTCGGAGTTAAATCACGTCGCAAGTACATTCCTGTGAATAGGTTATAATTAAAATTAATGCCATCAGTTGCCATGGTAATAGATATTTTTGTTACCCGTAGACTGTGAATAAAGTTATATGAAGGAATACAAAAAATTGGAGGTCTGGCAAATATTTTTAAAACAAGACATACGCACAGCAGAATGTCGAGCCACTCATCTTAATTCAAACCTGAACCTTTAAGCTTTCGATCAAGGAGAAAGATGAAATACATTGGTTTGAGATGTGCGCAACACATCCTCTACACAAAGAAATCTTGACATTGCATCATCTTAGGTGACCTTGACTCGGTGATCTGGTTTATGTGCATGACACAAAGTTTCATGATGAATATTTGTGCCTAAAAAACTCATGTTATTTGAAAATTCCTGGATGCGGCATGGACAAGTTTTGACGCACACACCCACTCACACAAAACAGGTTTTTGACATTTATGTCGAGCTCAGCGCAAAAGGGCCCATCACATATCACCTGACCACTAAGCATAAAACTTCAAAGCATAAGCAAGATACAGTGCTTTCAAACAAATTTTATATTCTTATTTGGCCTTTGACCTGTTCTGAGCTTGATTTTGCGCAAGACAACTCAACTCACCATGGAGAACATTTTATTAGTTATATCTAATCCAGCCACACATTAGAAGTAACGCTCCAGACACGGACTTTGGGCCGGCCCCAAGTGTGACCTTGACCTTTGAGCAACAGACCTTTGTTTTGGGTATGACACACCACCCCAAATTGAGAACATTTTTTTTCAAAATTTTGTTTCCCCTTTTAAAGAATGAAAAAAGGTTTAAAGTTCAAGCTTTCAAATTATAAAAAAATTAAAAAGTTTTAAAAGGGTAAGCATTTTAATTCCATTTACAACAAGTTCAAATTTAAACTTATCCCTTAGTTTTTAAATGAAAATCCCCATATTTCCTGTGAGGGACCCGTTAACTTGGGTTTGAGATTTTGGTCCCGGCAGGGGCACAAGTTTTTTTCCGTGAAAAGAAAATTTTCTTTGATGCCCTTAAAAAATCAGATTTTTATGTTACTTTGTACTTTAATAGGGCTTTTGGTACTTTTGTTTTCTTTGGGAAAATCGTGACTTTAAAGTTTAAAAATAAACGCTGTGAAATTTCATAAAAAAACTCATTTTTTTCTCTAAATAGGAATTTTTACATTTTATTAAATTCTTATAAATATTTCTGACAGGTTATATGGCCGTATAAAAATGGCTCTATGCAATAAACACTGCAAATAGTGGCTCAGGCTATATTTCTGAACAACAGTTTATTTGAGCCATACAACCTGTCAAAAAAATCTTTATAACTGATAAATATACAAAACAGGGCTTTAAATTTGATTCAGGGCCTCCGTGGTTGCTGACTTGGAATCTCTATTTCCAGTTCAAATCACACTTATGGTTTAAATTGTTCATGTGAGGAAGATATCCAGGTGTTTTACAACAGGTCGCTGATCAGTTTTGGTACCAACTATGCCTCAATATGTACACATTCTTCTTCCACCACTAAAGCCATTAAGATGCCTTATGTTATTCACAGAGTAGATGTCTCAAAAACCGTACCAATAAACTTACTTAAAACACTCTTTACGTCCATGCCACAGACTAGACCTAGCACTGGTTTCATATGCTGGAAATATAGGACATGACCACGATAGGTCTCAAATCCATAACCTCTGTGTTGAGTGGCATTTAAGACCACTGCACATCTTTTGCATATCATTTGGTGACTAAGCAAGAAGATATCATACAAATACACCAGTAAAGAGCCATGTAAGCCTGTACATCCACATGGTATCTGACCAGGTTCTATAATGTTGGTAGGCTGGCAGCCTGGTTGCTTGATTTTAGGATTTTGATATTGAAATTCCTTATCAAGACACAGCCACTGCCCTGTGACCAGTCACTGTTTCCAGTCATTATTTAAACTTTGAGTGGACTGTTACAAATTCAAAGTTAGGCAATCCATTACACAAATTCAGTATGGTCAAACTTACTTAGGCAGTGGTTCCCCTGGTATTGTCTGTTCCACTAAATCATCTGAGATTTGATCCGGGTACCGGAATGGTGCAACTGGGGCTAGATCATCATGCATGTCACCTGTTAATAATAAAACTATCACCATGTTAAACTGATCACATTTAAGACAAGAAAAATTATAAGTGGGTTTTCAAAAGGGGGAAAAAATTTAAAAATTTTAATTTGGTAAAATTTCCCCCTTTTTTTTTAAAAGGTAAGGGGCCTAATAATAAAAAAAAGATCCTTTTAAAAATTTTTATTAAAAAAATTGGGCAACAAAAACGGAGTTTGAAAAAACATTAAAAAGGGGGTAAAAAAAGGTTTTTGGTTTTTGGCCACCCAAAATTTAGAATCATTTTTTTAAAAAAAAACCCTTAAAAATTAAAATTAAAATTGTTTTGAAAAAAAAATGGAAAAATAATTTTATTGGAAAAACTATTCAAAAAAGGAAACCCAAAAAAAGGGGTTGATTGAAATGAAGCCCCACAAAATTTTTAATTTTTTAATGCAAAAAAAAGGGAAAAAAATTTAAAAAAAAAAAAATCAAGGTTTAATTTTTTTTTGGGGGGTTTAAAGGGAAATTGCCAAGGAATTTCAAATAAAAAAAAAATTTTTGGCAGGGAAATTTTAAATTACAAAAAAAAAATTAAAAAAAACAGAAAAAAAAAATAACCTTTTTTTTAAATTTTCTCACAAAAAGAAAAAGGGGAAAAATCGTTAAAACCCCAAAAAAGATTCCCAAAAACCAAAAAAAATTTTGCCAAAAATAAAATTTTAAAATTTTCCTAAAAGTACGGGAAAAACTTTTAACACCATAATTATCACCAAAGACACCCCCCTCACTTCCAAAATAAAAAGCCAGGGGGAAAAATATCCAAAGTTTTCCCCGGGGCCTTATTACAGTTTTTTAAAAAAAATACCTAATAAATTATTGCCAAAAAAAATTTTTTCTTTTTTAAAAAACCCTTTAATTTTCCCAATTTTAATTAAAAAAAACCAATTTAAGTTACAAAAATAAATTTTTAATCTTTTAAATTAAGAAATTTTTTTTAAAAAAAGGGGGAAAAAAAAAAAAAATTTTTAAAGGATTTTTTCCCCTAAAATAATCAAATGCTTTTTTTTGGCTGAACTTCCCCTTTTAAAAAAACCCCAAAAAAAAAATAAAAAATTTTAAAAAAGGCCCCTTTTTTCCAGAAATTAAGGTAATTTTTCCAAAAAAAAACAAAAAATTAAAAAATTAAAAAAAAATTTATTTTGAAAAAGGGATTTTGAAAAAACCTTGGGGGGAAATAACAAATAATGGTTTTTTTTCCCTTTTTTAAAAAAAAAAAAAATTTATTTAAATTATTAAAATTTAGATTATAAAAAAAAATTTATAAAATACCAAAATTTTCCCTTTTTTTTAAAAAAAATTTAAAAAAATCTTAAAAAAATTTTTAAATTTTTGTGCAAAAAGGGGGGCCGGAAAATTTCAATTTTTTAAAATTTCAAAAGGAAAAGGGGAAATTTTCCCAAAAAAAGTTAAAGAAATTTTTTAAAAAAAATTTGAAAATCGCCATGGCGAGGCTTTGACCTGGTGCACTGTCTTTCTCAATCATACCGGCTGCATTGGGTTTTGGATCCGACGTTATCAGTATATCCTCAGGACAAAAATTGCGCTCATCTCTAAAAAAAAAGAAAATGACTCCAACTAAATATCAAGTTCAACAACACTCTTTTTTTCCATAAGTATACTAAAATGGAAATGAAAATGTAGATAATTAATTTCTCTGTCAAATAATATTGCACAACTATCTGATAATATTAATAAAACTTTACATATCAGAACTTGAACCAGGCCCGGCAAAATCTGATTTATACTTGCCTGTAAGTTTTACCAGATGCATTTTTTTATTTGGCGATATCTGGAAAAATTACACTTCTCCGTTCAGGCTGTGGGACACTCTAAGCAATAAGGACAAACCCTGCAGGCAATATCATAGGAAAAAGCACTACGAGGGCTATTTAACTAATGAACTAAGCACTTTAACCATTAGACTACTGGAGGCAACTGGTTATACCCATACAACCAGTCCAGACACCACCATGCCATCTGGTATAAATGGTCTGCACCTGTTTGCTATTCATACAGTTGGTATTTTAAAAAATTCCCTAAAATAATAAATGGTTTTGTCCAGATTAAACAATGGACAAGTCTATTTTAGATATTTAGCATGTTAATGGTTAATTACTGAGTGCAGAAAATAATTATCTTTTCATTGATTTTTGCTTTCAGTTCTAACAGTGGAAATCCTTTGAAATAAAGCATAAGTGCTTGACTTAATATTATTTTGTTGATTGACATTCTATCTTGCAACATTACCTTGCAACATATGTTCTTTTCATTGAAATCAGAGAAATCAAAAACACATAGCTCTGTGTTTTTCTTTTCTTTCTATAACATAAACAACTACCCCAAAAAGGTACTGTTCCCAATGAAAAATAGAAATTAAAATTCCCAATATCTAATGCTAAAATGACTGTTCAAAATTCCCACAAGGTCTTGAGATTTCTCTGAAATCATTTAAAATCAAACATATTTATATGAATCTCCACTCAATAGTTCTACCTGGACAGTGGAAGCTGTTTATAGCTGTCTTTATTCATGATGACTAATCTTATTTGTAGCTGAAAAAATGCATTTTTGAAAATTCCCTAATTAAGTCAAAATAACGCATTTTCCCAATCTGAATCTGGTACCGGCACCATTCCCAAAGTAAAGAAAAAAAAACGCTGTAGCTTACTATGATTTGGTTTAAGACCCACTATTTCGCAGAAATGGTTTTATTTATATTTGTCAAAAGCTTTTTTTTCAATTTTGAGGTAACATGTTATATAGTTATTAGTTACCAAAAGTTACTCTTTAATCAATCGGCCAATTTACTGAACCATCTTTTAATTTTGTAAACTAGTACAGTTATAGTGATTTAGTATTTTCCATTTCAGTCCAAATACTACATTGTTTACATTTGCCTTAATGAGAAATAATTTCACATTCATTTCTTATCTTTCTTCAATGGTAAGCATCTAATATGGTCTAAAACCATTATTTAAAGGCACAATATGCCTCAGAAATAAATTTTTACTTCTATGGAAAGGGCAAACATGAATATATAAATAATTTCTATATAAAAGCTTTAGAGAATGTTAGATGCATGTTACCTCTAGGGAAAGTAGTGATAAATAAGAATAAATTATCATGTATGAATAGCAAAATGTAAACTGAAGTAGTATTTTTGTCTTCCAAATAACCTTAGCTTCCTATATTGTTTATAAACATTTATACAATGCAATATCATACCATTTGTAAACCTGTCAAAAATCTGTAGATCAAAGCTAAAACACTGAACAATTCCTAAATTTGAGGAAAAAATGAAAATTACTTTAATAAATTATATAAATGTCACAATTATCCAATCAAAATTGATGTTAACTTAAAAACATGCTGTATAATTATAATTATCATCAGTAAATACCTTTTACTATAGATCTGCAAATGAAGTTTATGAATCCTATGACGATTTCCCATCACATGTTGCTCAAAGCTCCTCTCTGAACCACAATCCACACCACAGACGTCGCAGAAAAAGGGATTTTCTTCCGCAGTAGCTTTCCATTTCTCTAAGGTTTCTTTAAACTCTTTAGAGACTTCAAGGTCTTCATATAATGCCTGAACATCTTCGTTAAATGAGAAATAGTCGCCCAGTTCATGTAGTGATTTGGTGTCTCGCAGTTCTTTGACAATATCTCGAAACGGCACATATACATATCGCTCAGGTCCTGCTTTACAGGCCTGAACAAAACCAGTACTATAGACGGTCTTTAAGTCTTCTCTTTTAATAAGGTCAGGATAATTGTTATCATCTAAGTAGTCGAGGAATTTCTGTGTTTCTTTCACAACCAAGTTAAACGTAGGTCTTCTTCTCTGAGGCATTCTAGATAATAAAACAAATTCACTATTAATAATTACCAATCATTTGATTTGAAACATTTCAAAATGAGTAGCTGAATAATTTATGATAAAAGATACAGGATAAGTACATGTATGTAAGTAAACATAAAGGAAAAGAATGTTACAAGGAGGTTGTGAATTGCTTACCTGAACCCTTCCAAGTAATATCAACACTGTTAAGTTCATATGGCAACTAGCAAGATGAACAGGTTGTGATTTGTCAATTATCGGATTACTCTCCTTTTATCATTGCATTACGGTGCCCAACAAAAAATGACTCTGAAAATTTCGCTGATAGGTATAGAATTCTACATTATTTGTTTTTGTTTTTCTTTTTATTCTTTTTAAATATAAACATGTAGTCTATAGCAGGGCAAGCCAAAGCCCGGGGCCGGCCCCAGACTTTGACTTCCCTTTTTTATGATTAATCATGCAAGCAGACAGCGTGACACAAACTGTTGACCTTCTGTAAACTTGTTGATGAAAATTAATCACTGAATACTACTGTAATCTGGGTTCATCATCAGGCATACCCTTTACTGTACTCAGTTATTTTTAATATAAGAAGCTGAGGTTTTGACTATAAAATGTCTTCCCAGTGTTTTTTTCCATCATGCAGTTTTTTCTAAAAATCTACACAAACACTGGTCAGCTTTCTTACATTAGATCTATTGTGCTTTGAAGTCTCTACTTACACTTATTAGCAAATTATGCGATAATTTTCCACAACATCAAGGCAACTTTTCTAAAGTCAGTAGGCCTATAGACACTCAATTATTAGTCTCGTAACTTCATGAACTTTTTGTATCTATCAGCGTCTAAAAACGACCTGTTAAAAAAGGAAATGAAAAACTTACTTTCAAAATCAATTTTTTTCTTCTTCTTTGTTTATCAATCATAACACATCACTGAAGTGCATGTATACACAGTGACAAATTGTAACGCTGTGAAGATATCTATTTTTAAAGAAAAAACATGACCCAATTGGACACTTTTCTCAGAAATGAAAGCGAAAGTACAGTACGAGTTATTCGATACGCCTCGCATATGATCCTTACAAAAGTATGTGGTAATCCGAAAAGTTGCGATCAGTCAAGCAGACCTTCATCCGTGTGACGTCATTTAACGATCTTCTCTCAGTTTTGAACAGCTACATAGAATCTAACGCAAAACATATACAGTAGCTCTAGTCATTATTTTTTTTTAACCTTTTCTTTAAAAATTCGTTTTTTTTTTTTCAGAAATAGCTGATAGGATTTAATACAGTGATACAAGACTAGATGGACATTACGCCGCCTGTCAGTCAAGCTGGATAGAATCGGTTATCTAGAGTGACCTCCCCTGAATACAATGCAAATGGCATAAGGGGTCAAAGGGATGTTACTGTTGCACTCTAAATAGAATCGTTTAGAGTGTCCTCCCCTGATAACATTGCAAATGGCGTAAGAGTTCAAAGGGGGATGACGGTTGCGCTCAAAATAGAGTTGGTAACAGTAACCTCCCCTGATAAATTTGCAAATGGGGTAAGGGTTCAAAGGGAAGTTACTGTTGCACTCAAAATAGAGTTGGTAAGAGTGACCTCCCCTGATAAGTTTGCAAATGGGGTAAGGGTTCAAAGGGAAGTTACTGTTGCATTCAAAATAGAGTTGGTAAGAGTAACCTCCCCTGATAAGTTTGCAAATGGGGTAAGGGTTAAAAGGGAAGTTACAGTTGCACTCAAAATAGAGTTTGTAAGAGTGACCTCCCCTGATAAGTTTGCAAATGGGGTAAGGGTTCAAAGGGAAGTTACTGTTGCACTCAAATAGATTTTAAAGAATGACCTCCCCTGATAAGTTTGCAAATGGGGTAAGGGTTCAAAGGGTAGTTACTGTTGCACTCAAAATAGAGTTGGTAAGAGTGACCTCCCCTGATAAGTTTGCAAATGGGGTAAGGGTTCAAAGGGATGTTACTGTTGCGCTCAAAATAGAGTTGGTTAGAGTGACCTCCCCTGATAAAATTTCAAATGGGGTAAGAGTTCAAAGGGAGGTTACTTTTGCGCTCAAAATAGAGTAGATTAAGATTGCAAATGGGGTAAGGGTTCAAAGGGGATGACTGTTGCGCTCAAAATATAGTTGGTTAGAGTGACCTCCCCTGATAAGTTTGCAAATGGGGTAAGGGTTCAAAGGGAAGTTACTTTTGGGCTCAAAATATAGTCGGTTAGAGTGACCTCCCCCAGGTAGCATTGCAAATGGCGAAGGTTTCAAAGAGGGGTGACTGTTGCGTTGAGAATAGAGACGGTTATCGTAACCTCCCCTGATATCATTGCAAATGACGTTAGGATTCAAAAGGAGGTTACTGTTGCACTCGAAATAGAATAGGTTTGACTTTGAAGTAATAAAAACTTACTAGGAGAAATAAACTTCTTATTTGTACTTTGTATAAAAACGTAATTAGAAGGTACAAAGTTCAAGTTTGGTTTTTACTTTACATTTTGACTTAATAAGACTGCTAATAATGATTTATTTCTCCTAATAGGACTTTAAAACTTCTTATTAAGAATTTCAAAGTTGTTATTAGGTTTATTTCACCTAATTATAAAACGTTATCATTGTACTAGATTTTCGACCATGCGACCACATTCATGCATCGAGGACATGTTTTAAGGAAAGTGACCGTGCGACCACATACACGCATCACAGGTTTGCCCTTCTCTTACGAGAAAAGCACAAAGAGTTGTCCGCCCTTTTATTAAAGGGCAGACTTAAAAATATGCCTTTGCCTTATTGTTATTAATAAGGAGGCTAATTTTCACAGATATGTCTTGAATTGGTTTATATACAACAATAGTAACACAAACCAAGCGGGTTATTAGTTTGCCTCTTTTTAAGTCCGCTATGAAATTTTAAAAGGATCGTATAACTTCGTGGAAAATTTTGAGTTTAAAGTATTTTCTACTTTTCATTCTATTTATATAACAGAATTATTTTAATTTTGCAAAGCATGAACGTTTCAAATTTTTTTATATATGCGTTAAATATTGGAGATATATTTCACGCTTTGTTCAAATTTTAACCTTGGGGCATTTTTGCCAAAGTACTGTTCCAGGTCGGCAACTTTAGCCTTTGTTTACAAAAAGATTAAGAACAATTCGAAAAATAGGCAAGGCAGACTGAAGCCTAATGAATAAAACACAAAGTAAATCGTCATATTTTCATGTACCTTGATAGCGCGGTCGGCATAGTGTCCGTGTCAGTGTCGTTTCATGTATTAATTAATAAAAGATGCCCGTATCATGATTAGGTACCATTACGTTTGAGTGTTTATGTATCTTTTTTATTTGACCAGTTATTAAAAAAAATACAATACATGTAACATATGTAGTCAGGTAGAATAGAATGCATGAGATAGAATATTTTTGTACACGGGTTGATATGCAGTTGTGAACGTCAAACATCAGGAAAAAAAGAACTATCAGAAATGTAAAAGAGTCCAATGAACTGAAGTGTGTTATATATTGATCCATATATTCAAATTATTAATACTTCGTAATTGTAGTTTGCTTAAAATAGTTAAAAATTAAAAAAAAAATCACTTGACATATGTAGTTGGTTTCTTTATAAAGAGATGAAAAAAGAACAAAAAAAAAGAAACTTACAAGTAGAAATTTAGAACAATAAAATATATTCAAATGATCATACAGAAGACAAAGTAAAAAGGGAAAACAACAACAACGACATCATATAGTAACATGGCAGAGAGTAGGGTTCAAACCTATGAGTGCAAACCATTAAAAAGTTACAGCGACGTTGATTTAACTGAGTTACTACGATGGTACACATTTTTAGAATTTAACTATACAAAGTTGTTGACACTTGCAATCTCATATAATATGCAGGCTTCTCCTTTAATGGACTTTCCCATGAACCGTTAAGACCAAATTATCATCAAAGGACAATATGGACAATTCACGTTTATAGTCGTCTTAATGCGGATGTTTCTAAATTCAAAATTTTACTAGTTCATGTTTAAATGTTGAATTATGCTTAAGCCGGTGCTAGGGGGCGTGGACGGTAACTTGCACTTTCCAGTACCGTCCATGAACAGGCTCAATCAAACCGAGCCTGCAACATTTTCAATTTTGCCGTGTTGGGCTTTCTTTAGGGATTCTGTATTTATCTATTTAATGGTGACGCCGGTGAGCGGCGTCGTCTCTTATGGAATGCTTTTTATTTTGGCCTATGGAAGGATCTGTTATAATTAGCAGTGAATGTCATGTTGTGTTAATTAGTTTTATTTTGATTCGTAAAAATCAAGTAAACAAATATGTTGTTATATTTGTATTTTATTAATTTATGTGCATGTGCATTGTGATATTATTTTCATGAACTTGCGGAGTTCAACAGCTTGTTCTACTTATGATAGGAAAGGCAATGCGATGGGCTGCAAGAAAAAATAGATTAAACGTGAGCAACTGACAATAACTGTACATATTCGCATATGTCTTATCATACCAGTTTGATGTTACAAAGGTATGAAGTAGGCCAAAAAGTTGCGACCAGTCACGCAGACCTTCGTCCGTGTGACGTCATTTAACAATCGTCTCTCTCTTAATAACGCAAGACTAAATTCTAACATCTGACAAAGGTCTAAGTTATTTCCATGCTTTCTCGTACACTTTAAGGCATGGCAGTTGAATAAATAGACAAGAAAATAATAGGCTTACCGCTTACAAAACGAAATTGTTGCTGGCGATTTTGCTGAAATGGCATGATGTGTAACGCCGCATAACATCGCTGACGTACAAACGTTGTCGGATTCGTTTATGCGGTGACTCTCCACGCATAAATATGACCTAATTTTGTGATAAAAGGCCGCAAAATAAACCTTTAAAGCATAAACGAATAGGCATTGTGACTGAACAAGGATCACTTTAGTTATTGAGCAACAAAGTGACAGTCTTTTTATATATTGCATACAAGCGTATCATTCATACAAATGTGTTAAATGCAAAGAACGGCTTAAAAACTAAAGAATATTTTTGGATCATATAAAATTTCTCATAATTAATAAGTTACATTTTTACATGATCATTCTGTGAAAATATGAATATATATGTTATTTCCGCTTTTTTTTTGCATACTTATCTTCAGACGAAGTGAATTTTAAATTAGTTATTCCATTATCATTCAAATTCAGTGCGGCTTTCGGTGCTAGGGGGCGTGAGGAATGCTGCATTTTTCCATTATCCCTCATGTACAGACTCAATCAAACCAAGTTTTTTTTTATAATTTTGTTGTGATTAATGCTACCGAGGGATCACACTTTATCCAGATTTTTATACCTTCACAACAGCAGATAATGTTGTGTGGCAGCTGTAAAAAGTTGGCCCGTACTTCGCTATAGTGATGTTATATTTATTCTGGTTCTTCGGGACATTGATTCCAACATTTTTAAGTGTTAAATATTGAGTACCGCTCAAGCCGGTGCTAGGGGGCGTGAGGGATGTTGCACTTTTCCATTATCCCTCATGTACAGACTCAATCAATAAACCGAGTCTGCAATGTTCATGTAATTTTATTGTGATTAATGCTTCCGAGAGATCACACTTTATCCAATTCTTTATAAGATTCAACCCATAAAATATAATTCCATTATCTGCTTAAATACATGCAATAAAATTACACGATATTACAAGATGAAAGATTTCTTCAAAATATTAGGTAATGATTTATAAATTTTGCTTTAATAAAAAAGCATGAATTCGAAAAACTAATCTTTATCGAGTAATGGCTGAACAGAATATTCATAACCTGAACTGTAAGGTTATCCAGAAATATACAAATAATGGAAAAAAAACCTTTTGCAGAGCGTTCAAAGAAAGGGAACAAGTTGAAAGTTGAAGGTCTGGAATCATGGTGAAATTAGCTCTTGTCCTCGTGCTACCGTCTGCATCAAAGAATGCATGATTGAGAATTATTTTTTTTCAATCAAAATACAAAAATGGTGTTATTTAAACTTTAATAACGATATGAGTGTTCAACAGCGGTAATCAAGCGATATTTGATGTGGCGTTTTTTTGCTTTTCTGCGGAAAGGTCTAAAACAAAGTAATTTGTCCTTCAAGACCTGTGAAGTTTTTGGCCCGCTCTGGCGGCGTGAATATGTCGACCTAGCAACATAAAGTTTGCGGCCTAAGTGGCACGGCGCTTCCGGAGCCTAAGCATTTAAAGTTGTTTACATTTGTACAAATAAAAAGAAAATCAATTAAGAGCTCTTAATGAGGTTTTTAAAACATATCTTGTCATTTGAAACATATATAAGCAAAAATCAATTTCAGAAAAAAAAACAAAAAAAAAAAAAACACAGTTTTGTCATTTGTGTCTTCTTTTGAAGCAAAGCGGCATAAACTTTTACAGTTGAAGAATTTAGAAGAAAAAAAAAATTAAACAGCTCTAAATGAGGTTTAGAAAATCACTTTGAGAGAACTTTTAGGATTTTATTAATATAAATCTTTTGCGGGACTAAATTAATCACTGACATGACCATACTTTATTTACCACTTAAAAAATAAGCGTGTATAAATTATAATAAGCCTGTATCGATTATAAATCTGTTTCGAAAATAAGCAACACTGTTCTATCAGACAACTTTAAGTCATATTTCTTAAGTCATATTTAGTGTTCTTAACTAGCAATAAACTTGTCCGAAATATGCTGCAAAGCAAGCCACATATTGCTTTTTCTTGTTTTTCATAAAGATATGGTCTATTGTTAGTTTCTTTATGTTGAGTACACGATAATTAGTAAAAAGTATTTCGTAGAATTAGATGTGCAGAACGTGTTTAAATTGCTTATCTCCAGTAATAAAAGGGGAATAAATCGTGAGGACATAGAATATATTTCAGCTTTTAAAACAGACATGGTATTGACAATTTCTAGTCCTTTTTCCACATTTAGTAATTTCCATAATATGTCCGGCTCTTTTAATTCATTATTCCTAGGTTATTGCATGTTTGTTCTTATTGATATATTTAGATGGTTCTATAATGTGACCAGCTTGTTATGGTTGTTATATCTAGGTCCTTCATAATTCGACCGGCTTTATGTTTTGCTTGTTACATAAAGGTCCTTTTATAATGCGGCCAGTTTTTATATGCCCGAAAGGGCATATTATGTTATACCCCCTGGCGTCCGTCTGTCTGTCTGTCCGTCCGTCCGTACGTACGTCCGTCCGTCCGTTAGCAATTTGGTTTCCGGAGCATAACTTAAGTTCCATTTGGCCCACAATGTTCAAACTTGATAGGATGATTGTCCATATTAGGTAGAAGACCCCTATTGATTTTTGGGTCAAAAGGTCAAAGGTCAAGGTCACTATGACCTTCAAACTGAAAACAGTTTCCGGAGCCTAACTTAAGTTCCATTCGACCAACAATGTTCAAACTTCATAGGATGATTGTCTATATAAGGTAGAAGACCCCTATTGATTTTAGGATCACAAGGTCAAAGGTCAAGGTCGCTATTACCTTGATACTGAAAACAGTTTCCGAAGCATAACTTAAGTTCCAATTGACCCACAATGTTCAAACTTCATAGAATGATTGTCCATAGTGGGTAGAAGACCCCTATTGATTTTGGGGTCAAAAGGTCAAAGGTCAAGGTCACTATGACCTTAAAACTGAAAACAGTTTCCGGAGTATAACTTAGGTTCCATTCAACCCACAATGTTCAAACTTCATAGGATGATTGTCCATATTGGGTAGAAGACCCCTATTGATTTTGGGGTCACAAGGTCAAAGGTCAAGGTCACTATTACCTTGATACTGAAAACAGTTTCCGGAGCATAACTTAGGTTCCAATTGACCCACAATGTTCAAACGTCATAGGATGATTGTCCATATTGGGTAGAAGACCCCTATTGATTTTGGGGTCACAACGTCAAAGGTCAAGGTCACTATTACCTTGATACTGGAAACAGTTTCCGGAGCATAACTTAAGTTCCATTTGGCCCACAATATTCAAACTTCATAGGATGATTGTCCATATTAGGTAGAAGACCCCTATTGATTTTGGGGTCAAAAGGTCAAGGGTCAAGGTCACTATATCCTTAAAACTGAAAACAGTTTCTGGAGCATAACTTAAGTTCCATTTGGCCCACAATATTCAAACTTCATAGGATGATTGTCCATATTGGGCAAAAGACCCCTATTGATTTTGGAGTCACTAGGTCAAAGGTCAAGGTCACAATTACCTTAAAACCAAAAACAGTTTTCGGAGCATAACGTAAGTTCCATTTGGCCCACAATATTCAAACTTCATAGGATGATTGTCCATATTGGGTAGAAGACCCCTATTGATTTTGGGGTCACAAGGTCAAAGGCCAATGTCACTTTTACCTCAATACTGAAAACAGTTTCTAGAGCATAATTAAAGTTCCAATTGGCCAACACTATTCAAACTTCTTAGGATGATTGTCCATATAAGGTAGAAGACCCCTATTCATTTTGGGGTCACAAGGTCAAAGGTTAAGGTCATTATTAATAACTTAAGTATTAATCAATCTACAGCTGTAAAATTTTATAGGATGAACAGCGAATTCCCATGTCTTACAAATGCTTCATCCTTACTAAAAAAAAAAACACTTTCGGGCATATAATGCTCCGCCTAGCGGTGCTCTTGTTAGGTTCTGTGATCTTTCCCTAATGCTGCGCATTGTTATATTAAAGTTCTTTCATAATACGACCAGCATGTTTTGGTTCTTATATATATGTTCTTTCATAATGGGACCATTTTGTTTTGTTTCTAATGTGAAGGCACTTGTAAAATGCGGTCCACTTTTGTTTTGTTTTATTACGCATTTACTTTGACAATGCGTTTATTTTGTTTGTTTTGGTTGTTATATTTAGGGTTTTAATAAAGCGGCCAATGTGTTGTTGTTCTAAATTCCAGAACCTTTATAATACTGCTTGGTTTGTTAGTCCTTTTTATAATATAGCCAGTTTTTGTTTTCATATACAGGTACTTTCTGCGGCCATCTTGTTTCATTTGGTTGTTATATTTAGGTTATATTATTTGTTATTTTGAATGTAGGTGTGACATTCGGCAAAATCTGTTCGGATCAGAGAGGTTAATTTTAGAGTAAAATAAGAACATAAATTGAAAAAATCGTCCGAAATTTGGAATAGACAAGTTTTTTACTTTTGAAAATAGAACGAATAAAATCCGGACCGGACACTTCGTTCAGATAAGAAAGGATTCCGGATTAGAAGGGTTCGGATTAGCAAGGCTCCACTGTACATTTATAATGCCGCCAGCTTTTCATGTTTCTTTTTGTATATCGAGTCATATTAATAATGCAACTAACTTGTTTATTATGGTTTTTCTTTCTAGACAACATCAGCAAAACGTTTCTTTCCTAGTTGTTCTGGTTAATATATTGTACCTCCTTAATAATTGTTTTCAACATTTTGCATCTGCTTCCCTAAATGTAGAGAAACTTGTCGAGTTCAATCTTGTGTGTTCTGTAATTCCTGGACTAACCAGTACTGGTTCCACATAATGATTTTTCTTCAGCAGCATACTCATACAAAATAATTGTGTACAGCTATATACCCCAAATTAACCTTTCAACGCAACGTACATTTGTATATATTATAATAAGTAAAACATAGATTTTGTTTCAAAATTTTATTTTTACTAAATATATGGACTATGACTTTATAAAACATTCATAAAAATTACCGTTTGCATATACTTTCAATCCGCACTGACAGTATAATTATTATAATACATGTATATATTATAATATGTATTTGTACATATTTATCAGTAATATCTTAATTATAATCATTTTAAGACTTAAAAAATGGTTAAATCTTATCAAAAATTTATTTTGTAAAACTAGATTGTTTTTTAACCCTTTTAAGAAAAACATTATAACATTTTATCATTACAATATCAATTCTTCAAAGAGATTGATATAACAACCTCTTTTTTAGTGTAAATACCTTTGTTTGCCGTTTAGTCAGAAGGATGATATGAAGGGGCATGTTCAAACACCATACATGTCATATGGACTAAAAGGTACATGTGTATGCTCTACACAAAAATGTAGTATTACTTTGTAAAGAGGGGAATAACTACAAAATTATACCTCAATAAGATATAATTAGTGTCCCGGCAAAAAGTAAAATGTAAAACTTTTCAATGCAAATTGGGCAATAACTCTAAAATTGTGCACAAGGAAGCACTTTACCTCAATGGCTCAGAGCAAAAATTAAGCATTGTAAATTTGAAAAAAAATGATTTATTATGCGTATAAGTTTTGAACTTCACACTTTTTAACACGTTTTGACCACCGGACAAAACTAAATATTAAAAAGCACGTCAGAAAATAATGAGTTTTAAGTAATATCATTTATCTATTTAACTGTGAATTTATATTTCAAAAGCTCAAAAGCTGTTCTAGATGTGCCGTGGAACTTTACTTAGTTTACAGTACATTTACTTTAAAATCAAGCAATATAGAGTCATGAATCTCAAGCACTGCACTATTCCTTAAGGACATATGTTCATCTTCTAAGTTTTATGGTGATACATCCAACACTTTTTGAGATTTTTCAACAAAAAGGGGACAGTCGGACAAAGCGGCGACAATGTACCTATCCTTCGGGGAGAATAAAAACTATATACATGTAATACTATACAAAAAACATATCTAAAAATAACAACAGGGCCATAATAAACCTTATTCGCTCAAATAAAATCCAGTGTTATTGGCATACTGACTTTGAATTTAACAAGACAATGCCACATATAAAAGCTCTTTGGAATGAACTTAAAGGGTAGAATTACTTAAAAAGGTGTTCCCTATATGTCTCTTTGTAAAATAGAACCAAAAGGCGCTGTCAGTTTTAACCCAGGGCATGATTTGAATATGATGATGGAATGCTACAAAACAAATATCTTAGGTCTTTGCCCTTTTGTAGTCGAATTTTTTACAGTTTGCAGTTCTAACCTAGCATCTGTGACCCAGTAGAATGGATGTAACCATCTGATTTTGACTTTGAAAGATCATAAATAGGAATATTCATGGACAAGCTTAACAAATTTGATCAAGAGGTTACAGAGGTGACTCATTTAAGACGCCAGACATTCAACGATCCTATTAGCTTACCGCGATTACTATGCACTCAAGTGAATTAAAACACAGGAGATACATTGGTTGTTTTTTATCAATAAAACTTACATATTTTAATCAATTTTGAAAATAAAAAATAACATTTTATTTCTAAATATCTAAAAATTGTATTATTACCTTAAGGAAAATGTAAATAAAAACACACAGGGCACAAACGGTTGCAATTTATTGATATACACTTGGAATCCATTATAAAAGTAACATCTTTGAAAAGCGTATACTTGTAACTTGTGCTTAGAAATGGTCAAAATCGGAATAAGCAGGGCTACACAGATTTAACATTGTTGTTGCAAAAGATGTTGCAGTATTTTTGTTTCTTTAAAACATTTTCTTTTTTGTATATAACTCAGTTTATATGTTTAAATATCAAAATATAAACCAAAAGTAAGTAATAATGATATAATGATACAACTGATATATGTTTTGTATGGATGTAACGTACATTTTACTTGGCATTCAATTTATTCTTGTAACAAAATATAAATATTTCATTAAAAAGCACTCAGTTTTGTTCTATATTAAATAGAAATAAGAAGACTAAAACTAATTATACAATACTAAACAATAGCACTCCAAATATCAAACTGTGCATTAATTGAAACAATTAAATACATAATAAAAAGGTATTCTTACACTGTAACGTTGATTATAAAATTAAGCGTTTTGAAGTCATAGTAACAAAACAATGTCCCATCGCTATTGTATTACCTGAATGTATGTAACTTTCTTACTTACATATTCATTGGTAAGTTATATACATTTCATTTTCTGATCACTTAATATAAATTATGTACAGGTATATACACAAACAAGTTTGACAATGAGATACACAGTAACTTAAACAAAAAGTGGTAAGAACTTATAGATAACTATAAACATCTGGAATAAAAAAACCCATACAATCTGAATAGAACATTAATAATCAATAGTTACATTAATATATTATGTACAAATATACAGATGAACCTATAATTGATAAACACATTTGAACAGAATTTGTAATGGTTTGTATTTTCTTGTTTGACATAAGTTTACTATGAACACATTTAAGATAAACAGTAAATTCAGTTGTAATTGTAAAAAGCTCTCACACTAGTGCATCGTTGATTATTTATATTAACGTTTATAATAGTTAAGTATACATCTGATGTAAGTTTAAGACATTTTCTCTATTTTTGTTAAACAAAGAAGGAAATTGTGTCGTTTAATAAAATCCTTATAAAAAGACTTTTGGAAGTTTATACGGTCATGCATAAAAACACTTTGCTATAAAACCTGAAAGCTTCGGTTATATTTACTTACAGTCATTTATCTAGGTCATATAACTTGTTAAATCATTATAACTGATGATATATTTTCATCTTAATTAAGATATAACCAATGGCAAAATGCAACATATACACATTTGTTCTTTTGGCTATAGTTATTGCAACCTTGAAATTTCATTTTTACCATATAATTGTAAGCGTCAAAAATAAAAAAAACAGCAACAAACGTATACTCTATTGTATAGAATTCAAATATGATATGCTTTCTTTAAAGCTAGTCATTGTGTAGTTATATGTTTAACTATTTCAATCTAAAATAGCGGAACATTATAAATAGTTGAATGATTTTTTTAAATCATGCTGCACATTATGCTCCAGAAATCTTTATTATTTTTTTGTAAATCTTTAAAAATGTCAAAGGTGTTTGATAATGTTTTAATAAAGGATTTAGATCATGTTAAATTTTTTTTAACAGCTGAGGTAAGTAGCTCTTAATATGCAGTAATGTGTCATAAAGGTAGCAAAATGTAAACAAAGATGTATTTTTACTTTCATACAAGAAACTAATTCCGTATTATTACACAAATTGCCAACAAAGCAAAACGATACATTGTAGTTCATCTACAAGGCAAATGAGAAATGTTTTGGAACTGCAACAAGATACCCAAACAAATATTTTTTGGTGAAATAAAAATCATAGCATTTCTTAGGCATAATGGGCCTTTAAAGTGAATTGGTCTGTAATGGAAGATATGTAATGCCATAAATATGTTAAAACAAACCACAAAAGCACTGTTTATGGATGCTGTTGAGTGTTAAATACACGACACGATCCGATGTGACATATTAATAAAAAGCATAATTATAATACAGTGTTTAAAACAAAATATTATATTTATCATATATTATGCTCATAGTAAATCTCTTTTAAACTCTTATCAACATATTTTTGTTCAGTAATATATTATAAGAATATCCAAAAGAAACATCTCTTACGTTGTTATCAATACTTATAGAAAATGTGCACATTGTAGACCTATCCACTTTAATTACAAGCGTTTTTTTACAAGTTTTATTTGTGTTTTCTCAATGTATGTATCTAATTTACAAACAAAATTTTCTGAAGGATATTAAAAATATTTGACAGCAGAATTGGTAAGAACTTTCTGTTTAGATGTAAATCCTTCTCGAAGATAACAGTTTAAGGTACAAACAATGCAAAAGTTTGCTACCCTGTTTTTGTTTCAGCCAGGAACCAGAAGCTTGTACAAGAAATTGGTGATGCACTGTAAATATACTGGAGTTCATTTTCTGAAAGAAAAGAAAAATAAATAAATGAGAAAATGAAAATATAAAATTATGTAACAGTATAGATAACAACATTTATCCAGTTCTAATAATATATTATATGTGTTCTATGAAACACACACATTTAAGGTGATTCGTCAACAGTTTAGTTTTACCTATATGGTAGAAACCCTAAGATGTTTTGCGTACCCATAATATTTCAGACATGAGCTGATTGCCAGAATAAATCCAAATCATAAACTTCTGTAAGCAAGGTAATTTTAATCATAGAAAATAACTAAGTAAGTTAGTGAGAAAGTAATTTATTACAGTGTCAATTATATTTTACAAATTCATTGCCAGTTTGCCAGTTTTGTAATAAGTTTTCTTTTATGAAAAAAGAACAAAATCCATGAATAAATAAAACTTATGTCATTAAAGTAAATTTCAATAATTTGATCTTGAAGGTCAATTAAAAGTCAAGGTCATATACTTTTGTCTTAATATAAATCAAATCCGTAAATAAACAGAGTTAGCTATTAAGCTAAACTCAATATTTGACCGAGAAAGTCACTGTCATATTTAAATTACCTTTCATGCCAGTTCTGTTACCTTAGTGTTCTTTTACCCTAGTATAAATCAGAACCATAAATAGATTACAGAAGTCATCGGTTGCTCACCAAAATAAACAGTTGCTATGGCAGTCATTGTTTACTATGAAAGTCATTAGTAGATTATTTGCTTGCTATGGAAAGTAAATGTTTTCTATGACTAGGTAATAAGTCAATGCTTGCTACAGAAATCACTGGTTGCTGCTATGGAAAGTCAATGGTTGTTATGAAAAAATAACTGTTGCTATGTTATACAATTCTAGCTACAGAAAGTGAAGGGTAACTGTGAAAATCACTGGTTGCTATGAAAAGTAATTAATTGCTATGGAAATTTAAGGTTGGTTGGTTTGGAAATCACTGGGTGCAATACAATATCAATAGTTGCTATGGAAGTCAGAAATTGCTATGAAAGTCAATGGTAGATTCACAGGTTGCAATTGAAAGTCAAACTTTCCTTTGGAATTTATAGTTGCTAGGCAAAAAGTCAACGCATACTTTGGAAGTCGTAGGTTGCTATGGAAAGTCAACGGTCGCTATTGAAAGACAAAAGCTGCTATTGAATATCTATGATTGCCATGGAAATTACAGGTTGCTGAGGAGAATAAATGGTTGCTATTGAAGTCAGTGCTTTAATGGAATTTAGTGGTTGCTATGGAAGTCATTGGATTCTAAGAGAAGTCACTTGTTGCCATAGATTCAACTGGTTCCTACGGATAGCCAAGACTTGTAAAATCACAGGTTGAAAAGTTAATCCAAATGAATGCTTTGTAATTCTATGGTTGCCTTTAAAAAGTCATGGTTGCTTTGAATGTCCCTATTTGCTTAAGTAATTCATGGGCTGTTATAGAAAAAAATGCTATGCACTATAACAGTGACTATGTTAAGTAAATAGTTCCAATGGTTGCAATGGAAAGTCAATATGTGCCATGGAAGTCACAGGAAATCACTGGTTGCCTAGTAAAGCATGTAAAGTCAGAATTTGCTATAGAAATCAATGATTTCTATGAAAAGTCAATGGTTGTTTTGGAATGTCAATGGCGACATTGATGTTCTCTTGTTGATAATGGAAAGTTATTGGTTGCTTTGGACGCCAGTGGTTGCTATGTGAAGTAAATGGTTAATATTGAAGTAATGGTTGCTATAGAATTTAAAGGATGCTAAGTAAATATTAATAGTCAATTGGAAAAGTTAATAAACATTTTGAAAAATCTAAGACCCCTGGGGCTGGTTCAATTGAGACCCCAGAGGTATAATTAAATCAAACTTTAAAAAGGTCCACAAGACAAGTCAATATTTCAAGCAAAATATCTAAGATTTAGCCTTTATGATTGAAAAGAATTGGATTTTTTTTTATTTTACTATATTCATATAGGGAAATCTATGACCCCTTCCCCCCGAAACCAGGGGAATTTTGAACCTAAGAAACTTTACTTGTAAGGGGTACACAAGACACGGTTTCTTGCAAAAGTGAATTGAAGTGATTAAGCCTGTATGGTTTCAGTGAGACTAGTTGACAGGTAAGAAAAAATCTAATTATATGACATTCTTGTTATTAAAGGAGACAACGTATTATTTAAAAAGTCTGGCAATTAATGTAACAAAAAATAAAAATCTTACAGAAATAATAAAAGAAAAACAATCTTAGTTAACAAAACTTAAATGTATAAGAGAGAGAGAATGAAAAGGTAATTAGATCTAATAACCGTTGTTCACGTATAAACAACCTATGTTTAAAAAATACTTTACTTTGATTTAAAAAATATATTTCAGGAATCAAAATTTCATGGAAAATATCAATCGAAAGTTGCCTTATTTAATATATAAATATTTTATTCAATAAAAAGTAAGTATAAGAAAAATGATTGTTCACTATTAATTATATATTTCAGTTCTTACATATGCATGTATAATATAAAATAAAGATAAAACATTCAAAATAAAATCACTTACCTGTGAAATATTTCCATATCCCAATCCAACTTTTATATACATTTAACTTGAATTATTTGTTTCATTTAAATGTTTGTATTTATTATCAATTGTCACTTAATCTCTTAACTGAAAATGTAAGAACATGAATGCCCTAATTAAAAGACTAGATCTATAATAGACTATATAGTGTAGTTAGTAATCGTCATTTTGTTTCTAAATGTCCATTTATTTAAAATCATTGAATTAATGTCTTTATTTTATTTTACAAGTTTTGTCTTGTCTATTCTTTGCTTAGTTTTATTGTTTTGAACTTAATTCCCCACAAGTTGTCGCCGTCATCTATCATATGAAACGCTTTTGATCTCCGAATATTTTCTCTAACACGTTGATATTCTGTGTACGGTGTAATGGCATGCATCTTTACTGTAACTGACTGCGGCAGATTTTTCAGCACGGTAATAAAGTTCTGAAAACTTCCTGCAGGCATTTCTATCTCCTCCAAATCCACACGTTCAATATTCAACATGTTACGTGACAGTAACAATAAACTTTCATCTAGATTGATTCCCAGCAACGAAAATTTAACTAATGACGGTGTTAATTTATTTAATTGTAGCCTGCAAGGTAACTTCTTAAGGTATAACTCTGATAGAGTTGAATGCTTAGACAAGTCCAAGTTCAATCTCTTACAATCATGCCCGCCATTATCTTTACAGTCTAACAAACTCAATGTTAACTTTTTCATTGATTTTTGACCGGAGATAAAATTGAAAATTGTTTCCAGTATTTTGTGTGATAACGTGAAGAGTTCAATAAATAAATATTGTAAGTTGTGGTATCGCTCCAAGCTTTCATACATATTTTCTTCATAATTTGTCCATTTACCTGAAAATAAAGTTAAAGTCTGTAAACTGGGAAACAAAATCAGATTTATCTCAGCCTCGTGCTCGCTGCCACCATAGCAGTAAAGTTTCTGTATATGCCTGAGATCTGTGAGAGAGAATATATCTATAATTCCACGTAAACCGCTGGAAGTATCGCTGATGTCTATATAAAGTGATTTTATGTTAGTTTTATTTTGTTTAAACAAACGTTGTAACTGCTCACTTTTCTCGGTTTCCGAGTCAATAAAGAAATCTTGTAAACATAATTGAATATTTTCACTTTCAGTCATTTCTTGTAAACACGACAAAAACATTTTCTGAATGTCAAGCAATGGATTATTGTACACGTAGAGCCCGCCACCTATCCAAGTTCTGTAAACGCGTGTGTTCTCGTTTTCATTTATCACAGACATCAAATCATATGATATTGCACACATCAGGTCAGCATTCATTTTACTTATAAATTCAAAAAAAATTGACAAGTCCAGAATGTCTTGAACATTTCTACAGTTTTCTAGAACTGTTTTCTGAGCGTCACTTTGAGAACTTATAAATATTGCAGCAAAAAATTCTTGCACTGATTTGTGAGAAAACGATACTTTGATAATTTCTTTGATTAAAGTATTGTTTCTACTTTCTGATAATATTCCTGAGAGAAGACTTAATTTCATGTCGTCCTTGAGATATTTTTCAGCAACCGTTCTATCAAATACCAGCGTATTTTCTTTGTTTTCGTTAAATAATGTTTGGAATGCTAGTTCTGCTAATGATGTTATAAGACTGTAAAACTTTTTACAAAATTTACGACTTTTGAAGTATTCTGGAATTTCACTGGTAGAGGATTCCCGAGAAGGTTGAACTTCTGGGTTTTTCTGTGACGTTCTCAATAATAGAAATTCAATGATATTGGTGTAAATTTCATGTTTTGAATTTCCTATTGGAATGTTGTTGCACCATAGGCAAACTATATACATGAGGAGGAGTGGAATCACTTGCATGTGCTCTAGGCCACATTTACGTATCACGTTATTAAATTCCTCTATTTTACTCTTCAGTACTCTATCGTCACGGACACCGGTCATTTTTCTTATAGCATTTTCTTCTAGTTGCCTCGTAGAATCTGCACTTAACTGAACCAATTCTACTTTTTTGTTTATTTGACTTGTTTTGAGATGTGCCACTCCAAGCTTCCATTGTCGAGTTGTCGTTAGGACAACACAATTATCACGAACGTACCGATGTGGGATTTTTTCTGTTACTTCGTTACAGCTATTATCAGGGTGAGTCCATTCATCAAGACCGTCCAATATAATCAAGCATTTTTCTCTACGTAAAACTTCATGTAGTGGTGCAGAGGACGGAAGTCTTTTAGTAAGTTGCTGTTCAATCATATCGTCAATGCTACAAACAGAGGTACAATCTCTTAATAAAACCAAAAACAAGAACTGAAAGTCAACTAACAATTTTATATCATCGTCTTTAAAACAGGCGTAGTTTTTATCGTGACAATGAGCTTGACACCACGTGACTGCAAGATATTTTGAGAAAGAAGTTTTTCCAAAGCCTGCATCAGCTGATAGATAAATTTCTTGCTGATCTTCACTTTCGGTTGAAAACAAGTCTCTCAATTTGATCGGTGTTCTCACCACTTCATGACAAGTTAGGGGCTTTTGTTCAACAGCAACTATATCTGGCATCACGTAGAACCCAGCTAGTGGTGTCTCTGTTTCTTCAACAAACGGTGAGAGAGGTATTGAACTACACCTTTTTCTGTAGAATTTAATCAGGTCGCCTTGAAGTTCTGAAAAGAGAGAAAAAAAGTTTTAATCAGTGACAGTCTTTCTATATAAAATATGAAATGCTGAGGTGTTTACCTTGTTTTAACTTCAATTTTGCATGGTTAGGATCAGAAAATACATATGTGAAATAAAATGTGGATATATAACACTATATTTACATGACATGTTTAACTTTTAACAATGCATAATTATAGCTAAACCCTGTTTTAACAATTGCATAAATTCATATACCAAAATGAAGTATTTCCACCGTATTTTAAGTACATTGCATGCTTGAAAATTAAAATTAAAGTGTTTAGCTATCAAGACACTGATAACACCGGTTCGACACAAAACATGTGCACCGAATGTGTAATAGTGTTGTATTTTACTATTATTTTCTGACTTTCTTGTTACTGATTCTATGAATTTCAGTAAATGTTTACAATGTCTTGGTCAAAGGAACAAATCGACACACTGATACACAGAACAGCAACCCCCCAACAAAAACAACAAAAACATGATATGTTTTTCAAAAGTATAATCAATAGGTATTTTAAATGATCTAGTTCATTTAGTTAATAACTTTCATCAAATAAAGAATTTGCATCAATTTATAAGCTCAAAATATTTTTTTCATTCATTGTAAAAGAATGTACACATTTCATTTACTCTATTGTTTTTACATAATTGAATCATTTTCCCGCTTTTCTATTCACTCATTTTACAGAAACATGATAGTATTGCAAAGGCAAAGGTATAAATCCTGGGTAATCTTAATAAGACATTTCAGTAAAACTTGTGCCTGATTATATGTTGAAAGAGCCATTTATTTGCCTTATCTAAATGTGACATGTAAGAAACTTGACTAGGTGTAGGTGCGGCCTTATATACTCCTGGCTTTAAAACATTATTCATATATTCAATATTAATTATCGATCGTAAACTACATGGATGTAACCGAAATTGGATCGAATATTTAAATTAGTCCTGAAATTATAGTATATAAACTATCAGTCTCTTATCTATTATCATAGTTTATTTCCACCTTCCACATTTCAAGTGAAATTGTTAAATAAGGAGTTTAAGTTGTATATTACCAACAATTTCAGGTGAAAATATAAATTATTTACGATAACAAAACATTAATAGTAAGTTCACGGGTGGCATTATCCCACCCATTCTGGTTCAGAGTAAGACTTTTCTGAATGAACAGCCGATGAATCAAAGTAATACATACACAAACTTAACAAATTTACCTCATATGATAAACATGTGCTTTATAAATAACAAAAGAACTATAATGTAGTTGTTCAAAATAAAATGTATGATAAATAATGATTTCAAACGCGGAACATCAAACTTAATTATACATAAAAATTTACCTGCAGCCTTAACATATCTTTAAAACATTATAACATAAGACATTAAAGTGGAATAATTCAAATTTCAATAAATAAAAATCTTACCATTGTTACCACTTGTATTAAATAATTCTAATGTAAAGCAGAAAAAGAAGAACGAAAAACAATTTTAAATGTGCCATCACTGGTGAATTTGCGTGGACTACTAAAACAAACATAACATATCTATAAATAGTGGTTGATTTTTTCTTGACAGTTCAAATTAGGAAAGGATCCATGATTTAAGGTAAGAGGGTGCGCAGGCACACAGTGGTCAGAGCAATCTTATATTGAATATGGTGCATTCTCGTGGAAATGGTCCGTTTTTTACCACTTATAAAACTGGTTTCAGTTGAGGCAGAAAATTTAACTTTACACACGCACACACACACACACACACACACACACACACACACACACACACACACACACACACACACACACACACACACACGCACGCCCCTTCAAACACACACAATAAACTCCAATACATTGTGGTTGTTTAGACTGACACGTTAGGAACCCAAACAGATCCAGAAAACAGAGCCATGGTAGGGCCCGAGCTTGGGGTGAAGCTTCCACATGCTACAGGATTTTCATCACTTGAAGATGTGAGAAGTTACAAAATGGGCGCAACTTAATGAAACCCTTCTAATATGTTACAAGAATAACTTTAGGTAACATGTACGTAAGTAACATCAGTTGTGAGGACCAAGCGGATGAAACGACCGTAAACCAGTCGACGACATGCACCACGAAATAATAACACATCCATGTATAAATTAATGCCAAGAAATATTCCCGAAATATATTTTTCCTAGATACTTTAAATTTAGTCAATAATGTTTCATACTTTCCTACAATTTTGGTAATATTTGTTTACTGCGCATCGTTTGTACATTAAACAATTATTTTATTCTGCATCAAATATTTTATTTAAAAAATTATCAATTCATCACTTTTTCTCTATTGACTCATGTATTTCTTCGTTTTGTGTTTTTTTTTATTATAGTTTATGCAACATTTTATAATTGTTCTAAAATAAAAATAAGTTATAAGCTAAGATAGACTCTAAATGTTTAGAAATTGTTACATTATGTTAACAAGAAACATGGCAATGCCACGAAACCAGTTTTTCAATTATCACGACTTTTGAAAGTTTTGTTGTCATTGGAATATAAATACAAGCAATGCACCGTAAACCTTTCTGCATTAAAACAATGACAATGATTCTATGGGGCTCAAAACCAATCCCAAATGAAGCTTTAAACACGGTAGAAATAATATACAAGTTTAATTAAAATCTCATTCCTAAATTAAGTTATATACCTGAACTGAAATATCTTATTCCAAACTCAAGTTATAGGCCAGAAACTTATTTTCTATTTTTAGTAACAGTGACATTGACCTAGGAGGCCCAAACGCAATCGTAAGTGAGGTCTTTACATAACCTTGCTATACACCAAGTTTCAATGAAACATTTCATTTCAAACTCTAGTTATTGAACAGAAACTGATTTCCTATTTTTAGTTACAATGACCTTGACCCTTAGGTGCCCAAAAGCCATCCAAAGTAAGGTCTTTTCATATGCTTGCTTTACACAACGTTTAATTGAAATATCTTATTCCATTGAGAATTTAAAGAGAAGTTGCGCACAGAATGAATTGTTGACTATATATTCCAGGTAACGAAAAAATCAAATTGCCATAATAAGGTAAACAATTTTTGAATCATAAAACCCCTACTATATTAACCAGGGCGCTTGATAATAAAGCTGTCAAAATCCCTTAAGGAATGTAGGAGGAGTTGCGCACAGAAGAAATTGTTCACCATATAGTCTTTATAAGGAAAAAACGGCCATTATTAGATAAAAACTATCGAATCTCAAAACCCTGACAATATGTGCCAGGAGACTTGATGACAAAGCTTCTGTGAAAGTTTCATCAAAATCTCTTGAGAAATGAAGGAGGAGTTGCGCATAGAGGAAACTGTTTACGCCCGCCGACCCGCCGCTGACATACCTAAATCTAATTACCTGTCCCTGGTTAAAAATATCTTTTGTAATATTTTTGTAAAATATTTCTTATTTCCTTTACCAGTACATAACAGCGCTGCTGTTATAACCGACGCAATGGCTTTGACAACAATATTAGATTTATTTGAAATCGTATTAGTTCAGTTTTCCGCTAAGACATTTGTAAGCACAGCCTTTTTTAAAGACTTGAACCACACGCTGTACATGAAAAATACTTAAACAGGAACAACCAGGAAATACCACAAGAGACAGCACATTGAAAACTCGATACTGTCTTTCATTTAAGAAAGATAAAAACTCACATACCATAAGCAATTCATTAATTATCAAGCCTGTCGTACATGTATGAAAGAGAGAAGATCGAGTTTTTCATATATCCGCCATTTACCTCTGCATATTATAGAACAAGAGCTGTCGGTATCACAGCAACGCTCAACTTTTCTTAGTGCTTGATAATAAATAAAAGAGCTTTGATAATGTAATATTTTCTGAGTTAACAAAAGAGCAAATGTTTTCTTTATATCCATGTTACAGTTTTAGACCCTTGGAGGGAGTTCTATTATGCTCTCAAAGAAGAATATAAAATTTCAACTTGTTCGAATCTAGATGTCAATAGAATATTAAAATATCTGAGGTGGTATGCAAACTTAAATGTAAATTCTAAGTTGCAAAAGGGGCATAATTCTGTCAAAATGCTTCATTGAGTTACCTCTTCCTTTCTACAGACTGGGGTTATGGTGGTGAACAAGTGTGCAAAGTTTCAAAGCCATATGTCAATGGACTTTGAAAGTATTTGAGGTTTTACAAAAACTTTAACATAAATTCTAAGTCGAAAAAGGGGCTAAATTCTGTCAAAATGCTTGATACAATTACCTCTCACTGTCAACAAACTGAGGTTATGGTGGTGAACAAGTGTGCAAAGTTTTAAAGCCATATGTCAATGGACTTTGAACATATTTGCGGTATAACAAACACTTTAACATAAATTCAAAGTTGTAAAAGGGGCATAATTCTGTCAAAATGCTTGATACAGTTACCTCCCCCTGTCTACAGGTTTGGGTCATGATGGTAAACAAGTGTGCAAAGTTTCAAAGCCATATGTCAATGGATTTTGAAAATATTCGAGGTATAACAAAAACTTTATCATAACTGGTTACGCCGACGCCGACGCCCGGGTGACTACAACAGCTCTACTTATTCTTATCGAATAATCCAGCGAAAAAAGGAAGTTATTTTTTTTAAAAAAAATCGTCATTTATTATGATTTATATAATTTTATATTTTAAGATGCTATGCTTCTTATTGAAAAGTGAAGATTACGACAGATTTGCGCTCTTTTTATTAAAGTCCGAGCTATGCGCTTTATAAGGTCGTAACTGGTACTTACCCTTTAAAATCATAATGTATATGTAATGAAAATATTACAAAAGCATATAATGAATTTTATAGAAATAATGAATAGTTGTAATGTGACCATAGCTCCACATTTATAAGTCGGATATACTTTTTCGAAGTGTGTTAAAAATTCTATCATGAAATAGATCATAGCTTCCAGGTACTTTTTATGCACTAGACCGTCGACTTGACTATGATGAAAGGCTGGAGCTTATTACCCAGTACTTGTGTCAAATAAAAGAAAAAACAACAACATTAGCTCTATACTCGTGGTTTAGTATGTTTAGAGACATTTTTAGAACAAGGACATCTAAATGTTTCTGAATTTTTAGGTATAAGATAATAACTTATATACCTATACCGCAAGATGATAAATATCTTCTGGCCGTAAGATAATAAGTTGTGATCAGAAAATAACATCTTGAGGCCACAAGATAAAAATTTGTGGCCAGAATATAATATTTTGAGGCCACAAGATAATAAGTTGTGGCCAAAAGATAATATCTTGATGCCACAAGATAATGATATCTTGAGGCCACAAGATAATCAGTTGTGGTAAAAATATAATATCTTGAGGCAAAAGGATAATAAGTTATGGCCAGAATATAATATATTGATGCAACAAGATAATAAGTTCTGGCCAGATAATAATATATTGAGACCACAAGAGATTAAGTTTTGTCCAGAAGATAATATATTGAGGCCACACGATTATAAGTTGTGGCAAGAATATAATATCTTGAGGCCACAAGATTATAAGTTGTAGCCAGTATATAAAATCTTAAGGCCACAAAAATATGATACCTTGAGGCCACAAGATATGGCCAGAATATAATATATTGAGGCCACAAATAATAAGTTGTGGCCATAATATAATATCTTGAGGCCACAAGATAATACGTTCTGGCCAGAGGATAATATATTGAGGCCACAAGAGATTAAGTTTTGGCAAGAAGATAATATATTAAGGCCACAAGATAATAATTTGTGGCAAGAAGATAATATCTTGAGGTCATAAGATAATGTAGCCAGAAGATAATATCTTGAGGCCACAAGAGAATATGTTGTGATCAGAAGATAATAAATTGTGACCAGAATAAATTGAGGCCACAGGATAATAACTTATGGCCAGAATATAATATCTTGAGGCCACAAGATAATAAGTTGTGGCCAGAATATAATATCTTAAGGCAACAAAAATATCATATCTTGAGGCCACAAGATAATAAGTTGTGGCAAGAAGATAATATCTTGAGCCCACAAGAGAATAAGTTGTGACCAGAATATAATATCTTCTGGCCACAAGATTAAAAGTTGTGGCCAGAAGATAATGTCTTGAGGCCACAAGATAATCAGTTGTGGCAAGAATATAATATATTGAGGACACAAGATAAAAAGTTGTGACCAGAAGATAATATCTTGAGGCCACAATATATTGAGGCCACAAAATAATAAGTTGTGGCCATGAGATAATATCTTGAGGCCACAAGGTAATATGTTGTGGCCAACAGATAATTTATTGAGGCCACAAGAGAATAAATTTTGACCAGAAGATAATATCTTGAGGCCACAAGACCAGAACTAAATTACAGATTTAATAAACAAAATCGAATACATTTTTTGCGCCGCGCCGAAGCGCGACGCCCCTTATGGAATGAAATCAGATTTTGTGAAAGGGCAATTGCAACTTCTCGGGCCTTTTCGTCGGGCATAATAGCCGAACATTTTGATTGGTATGAGGGTGTTTGATTATCAAAAATGAAATGTCGCCATATGTACATTGAATAGCGAACTGGGTAATTTCGCAATGTAAACATATTTAAATAATATTATATTATCCGTCAATTAATCGCGCTCTTCGGTATTTTATTAATCATTTTGTAGTACACAGAGGGTTATTATGTGTGTTATTGCTTTACCTATAAATAGTATGATGACCTTAACATTGTGAAAGTCCAAAACTCTATTTATATATAGAAGTAGTTTTAGTTTAACGAAACGGTCATTCGTGTCACGCTATGGTAATAAATAACGAATTGGAGAATTTTGCGAACATATTAAAACAATTAATTGCACTCTTTAAGTAGGCAATTTTAACGAATTGTTATATCATAGGATTATCATTTTTCGTCTGCAATTTTAAACATGATTTGTTATGGGTTTATTGATAGGAATGTAAACACACTGATGGTCAGATGAGGGTTTTGAAGTAATTTATTAAAACAGTAGATTGACCTAAATAAATCAATCAACAGACTTTGTTAATTTCCACTATCATTTTGTATGTTCCAAAGAAAATACCACATGAACCTGAAATTCTATCAAATAACCAATATTAATGATAATATCAAAAAATACACTCTATATACTATTAGTATAAATAAACTTACACTATATAGGGGGGGGGGGTATATTTTGGATATTATAGAACTGTATATTTTGGAAATTATCATTAATATTGATAGAATTAAAGTTCCTGTGGAAAAAAACATTTAATATTCAAATCTCTAGCATGCCTACCAAAGTTCATGATGAACAATGACTTTCATCCGCCCATTTATAAATGATATACAATACTGGACACTTGAAACCAATTAACCATTGAAAGGTTTATAAGAATATCTGGTCATCAGATGTGCACTAGTTCATACTTACTTGCTGCATTTCTTGCTTGGACGCATTTTGATGCTTTGCATCAATGCTTTTCTTGTGGTATTTTGTAATGAACCCAAAATGAAAACATTGTTATATCAAACTAAACGTACTGTAATATCCAACTCAACCACACAAGTAATATATACCGTTATATCCAACTTGCCTACAAGTTATATGTACTGTTTTATCCAGCTTCCCGTCAGAAAGCTATACATATTATGTTATATCCGACTACAGAAGCAATAAATATCGTCATATCCAACTTGGAGACAGATGCTATATGTATTGTAATGACAAACTTGCCGACGGATGCTATACGTAATGTTACATCCAACTTGCCGAAAGAGGCTATACATACTGTTATATCCAATTAATCGACAGTGGCTATATGTTGTGTTATATCCAACTTGACGACCGTGATAATTCGTACTGTTATATCCGACTTGCAAACAGAGGCTATACGTACTGTTTTATTCAACTTGTCGACAGAAACTATACATACTGTTATATACAACTTGCCAACAGAAGCTATACGTACTGATATATTCAACTTGTCGACAGAGGCTATACGTACTACAATAACCAAATTGACGACATAAGCTATATATACCATTATAATTATACCACTTATCTAAAGTGGCTATACGTACTGTTATATCTCACTTGCAGACAAGAGCTTTATATATTCTTATAAACAACTTGCTGACAGAAGCTATAAATACTTATAAATACATCTTGCTGACAGAAGCTATAAATACGGTAATATTCAACTTGTCGACGAAAGCTATATACATATAATGTATAAAGTTATATCCAGCTTGCTGACAGAGGCGTTACATATTGTTGCATCCAACTTGTCAACAGAAGCTATACATACTGCTTTATCAAGCTTACAGACAGAGGCTATAAATACCGTTATATTCAACTTGTAGATAGAGGCTATTAATAATGTTATATCCTACTTGCTGACAGAGGTTATGCATATCGATACATCAAAATTTCGGGCAGAAAATATTCAAACTGTTGTTTAAAAACTTGCCGACACAAGCTATACAGATGTTATATCCCACTTGAAACCAATAAGAATTTATCTGTACCAAAATCACCGACAAGAACATTGCAATGGAACAGGAACACAAGAAAAAAGATCTGTTTCGCAGGTGCAATTCCGCGGCGATAATTTTATATACAAATTCAAATTTTCTTTTTTATATAGATAGGTTAAAATGTACAATACTAAACAGCACAATTTACATTGTCTTAAAATTATAACGTAAACAATTCAATATGTAAAACATTATTTTTCCCTGTTGTGAAACATATTTTCTGAATGTTTACTGGTGCCTTGGCGGACTCCTTACTTCTCAATTCATTTAAGGAAAAGTCTTTCAAATTGTAATGTCAAGAGAAAAATGCATTAACATGTAATATACAGAAAATTCAAGTTTTTTTCTTTAAATACAGAATTGGTTCCATCTTGAGTTATGAAAATTATCATATTACACTTCTGGCTACCCCCAGTCATGAACAATTCATTTTCATATCACCCGATGATTATTCTGCAATAATAGTGAAAAATGAATATCCTATATATACTGCAAACTACGAAATGAAAACATATAGTCAGGAACTGAAACATTACCACAATAGTTTTCGTATGAAATCAGCAAAAGCATGTTTTTGACTTGACCTTTTTTGCTGGATTTAAAAGTACATCAATATTTACTCAAGGCCCTGTCACACTAGTCAGCGCTTTTACTGCGTGTGCACGGCGTTGTTAAATTGAACAAAGCGCCGAGAGATCGCAAGACAAATCTGATATTTTTGATGGCATGGAGACTTCACGGCGTCCGCATGGCAATCATGACGTTGCTACGGAGCTTCCAGGGCATTAGTATGGGTTCTTACGGCATTTTAATTGACGATTGGCTGCGTTCGGACTGTCCTTCTACTTCTCACGGCGTATACACGGCGCTCACACTGAATCGTGCTTCATATACCACCGATTTCGAATAGTGCTATACCTGTTGCATCTGCATGCAAGCAAGCAATATTCCAGCTTGCTGCCGTTCATCATCCATGGTGCAAAGGACATTTACTTGCAAACACGTTTTATATGAAAGCCCTCTATTAAGACCATCAAATGGACTGGACTAAAGTGGTCTAAATTGCGGATGTTCTTAAATGTGGATATAATAATTAAGGCATATATATTTCATGATCACGCTAATTGAATTATTATGTATAAACATGTTTAAACAATTATATTATAACCCTCAAATATTATTATAAAATTATTTTATAATATTTAATCATAATTAGCATAAGTCTGACGATATTTGATATCAAAGTAGGTCTTGTTTCATATACACAATTCACCTATTAATTAAGAAATCAATTCTCACAAATAAATGTGCAGAAAGTAACATTTATTTTATTTTCTCACCTTTACACAATTTTCCAATCATAACAGTTTTAAGACATTGTTTCAACAAGCAAATGAATAACAACAAACTTGTGATATGAATAGGTATTGACTGGCATATCAATGGTCCAAATAATTGGGTTACATAAATAAAACAATGAATTGGAACTGAAACTGGTGGTTTTAAAAGTGGATAAATGGGGTGGTCTGTATTATTGATCATGTAACCATTAACATACCGAACAGAAAATTCCAGTATTTTAGAAATTAGTCTTAATAGAGAGTTGGTCTTAATTCGGGGGTGGTCTTAAGTAGGGATTCTATTGTACTGTATTTTCAATTTCAGGTGAACCCAGTGAAATCGCCGTGTGGCGGCTGTAAAAAGTCTCCCCGTACATTTAATCAATGATGTTATATTTTCGATCCTTGAAGATCGTTCAGCACGACATTATTGTTGTGCTTGTAGTATTTTTAGTTTCAACTTTTCGGCATTTTCTAGTTGGGTGGTTCCAATATTCCTACTTGAATAATGTTGAATCACCCTTAGGATATGTTGCCTGCTTTTTAAATTTGTCTTTTGACGTCTTATCTGTGATACGCAGGCTTCATAACCTCTGATCCACTTTCAAAATTCCATTTTGTTTAGTTCCGCCCATTGTTTTCTCGTTTAGGGCAAACGCTTTTTATTACTTGGGGACCATACGCCGCTTTTCATGGAATGGCACGAAAGTGTCACATTGAAGGTTCCATGATAACCGCCGTATGAGCACATCTGCGGATGTTTCTAAATTCAAAATTTTACTATTTCATGTTTAAATGTTGAATTCTGCTTAAGCCGGTGCTAGGGGGCGTGGACGGTAACTTGCACTTTCCAGTACCGTCCATGAACATGCTCAATCAAACCGAGCCTGCAACATTTTCAATTTTGCCGTGTTGGGCTTTCTTTAGGGATTCTGTATTTATCTATTTTGAGAGCGCAATGGACGCCGTGGCAGTGCCGTGAAGTTGCATTTAGAGCGTTTTAGAAAATTAAAGCTCCGTTAAAGCGCCGTACACACGCAGTATAAGCGCGATCGAGACGCCGCACAATCTCCGTACAAGCGCCGTGGTAAGCCACGCGCGTTTTTCGGCGATCCTTTTGCGCTTTCACGGCGTTCCTGTTGCGTTGTTGGAGATGTTACTGAGTTCTGCGGCGTCCTTATTGCGATCCCGCGGCGCTCTTATCAGAACGCCGAGTGACGGTGTTTGTTTTGAGCATGCTAAAAATGCACGCCGTCTGTCGGCGTTCTATGCGATACCACGATGCGGCGATGCTGCGGTGATGTTTGCGATCTTACTGCGCTTTCTTCGGCGTTCTGAATTTTCTGTGGATGCCGTGAGAACGCCACCCTAGTGTGACAGGGGTTTTACCGCTTTGCTTGATTATTATTTGTACATCAATATTCACTTGCCATTCTGTTTTTTTTCTATAAAAGTATATCTTTTTTACTTACCCTTTGTTTGATTGTTAAAGAAATATAGTAATTTTTACTTACCCTTCTTGCGAATTTGATATTTTTCCTCCTCTGTCTGTATTGGTGAGACACCTTCGCTACTTTTCTCTGTTACCAAATAGATACACATTTAATCGTTATATTTCTTGATAAATTTTCTAAATACGCTCCTTTTCCAAGTCCTATAAAACGTAATATTGTCAATTAACAAGTAAACTTTCAAACATTGCAGTTTATTCCATTCACATACATGTATATATATTTCTCCTCAAGGTATTAAAAGCTGTTGACGATTTTACGAACAGTTTTCTAAATACATTATGAATAAATAAAATCATGTTTGACCTTACGTTTTCAGTAGCAATTATGTATAGAGACATAATCAATATAAGTTCTTTGTAATTTACACTTATTCTTGTCAGTATTTTTCATAAAATCAACACTTATCACGGTTTGATAAGTAAGGTCTTTTTTACAACACTAATCTGTCAGATATTCAAACATATATTTATTGTTATCAAGCATTATCATTTTATAGATGTTTATGTTGTGCAATCAATATTTATAATGATAAACAATCACAAATAATTAAAACTTAATAATACAAAATAAATCATAACTGACTCTTGTCGTTTTTCTATCGCCTTGATTTGTTTTTCCACTCCAATAAACTTTTCTTGTACTTCCTTCTTCACTCCAATAACATCTGTTTGCACTTGTATTCAAACATATATTTATTGTTATTAAGCATTATCATTTAATAGATGTTTATGTTGTGTAATCAATATTTATAATGATAAACAATCACAAATAATTAAAACTTAATAATACAAAATAAAACATACCTGACTCTTGTCGTTTTTCTATTTCCCCGAGTTGTTTTTCCACTCCAATAAACTTTTCTTGTACTTCTTTCTTCATTCCAATAACATCTGTTTGATCTTGTATTCAAACATGTATTTATTGTTATTAAGCATTATCAATTCGTAGATGTTATTGTTGTGCAATCAATATTCATAATGATAAACAATCACAAATAATTTAAACAGAATAATACAAAATAAAACATAACTGACTCTTGTCGTTTTTCTATCGCCTCGAGTTGTTTTTTCACTCCAATAAACTTTTCTTCTACTTCTTTCTTCACTCCAATAACATTTGTTTGATCTTGTATTCAAACATATATTTATTGTTATTCAGCATTCTTATTTAATAAATTCTAATGTTGTGCAATTAATATTTATAACGATAAACAAACACAAATAATACAAAACTAAATAAGAAAAAATAAAACATACCTGCATCTTGTCGTTTTTCAATCGCACCGATTTTTCCCTCCACTCCAGTAAACTTTGCTTCTACTTCTTTCTTCACTCCAATAACATCTGTTTGCACTTGTTTCATCTCCTCGTCCAATCGGTCAACAACGGCTTCATAGTCCTTCCACCTTTTTACTTCTTCTTGTAATCTTTTTTCTTCCTCCGGATCCAAAGGGCAGGCTTTGAAATCGGCAATTTCTTGCTGGATGTTCAGAGCTGCAGGACTTCGTCGAACAAGTATCTGAAAGGAATCCGATTGGACTAAGAAGCTTAGCATGAGATAATTAATTTATTTTCCAGAAATAGGTTTCTGCGTTCGTTTATTCAATAATTTTAAAAATTTACTATACGAATGCTAGAAGATCATTGAATAAAATATATTAGGATAAAATAAAACAAATAAACGCATTGTTCAAGTATGGCTGATTTTCTTGAAAATCAATTTAACAGGTGCATCATCTTTAACACGACGTTAAAAAAGGCTATTAATAATATTGAAGAAACAGCAAGTATATATATTATGGAAACCCATTTGTCCTTTGGAATGCTAGTTAGTTTGTAGAAACAAATAACTAATGAAATAAATAAGGTCAATATAAAAGCAGATGTAACCGACGAAGAGCAACGTTTAAACATGTTTATTTAGTAATAAACTCGTTTGTGAAACAAGTTCTTGCAACATATATTAATCACTTTCGAATCTGCTTCTTTGAACCAACCAGTACTGGCTGGTGTCATATGAAGAAACATGGTAGTGACCAAAGGGGTACGGCCCATTGAATGTTTACTAAATATGTGTTTGATAGCAGAAAAAACATTTATCTTAGCTAAGTCATAAATGAATTCCATGTCAATTCCCATTACAAAATATACTAATACTAAGTCAAGGGTAACAACTCAATAAGCTTATGTCTATGCCCAAACGGAGTTTTCGCATCGCATTTTTCGAACGATACAGCATAAATAAAAAAGAAATTATGCAATATGTAGTCAAATAATTTATCTTTCGAACTCATGTAATTTTTTTTATCTCTCTTATACTTATAAAGGACTGGCCGCCGAAATAACAAAAAGTATTAATTTACGCGAGGTCGACATCGATCTTGGCTACGCAGGAAACACAAAGTTACACTTCTGTTACAATCGTTAGAGATAATATCACAGCATTTATTATGCAGGACAATCAAAACTACATAAAAGTAAAGAGTACTTCCCCGTTAAAATTTCTAGAAAAACACTGCTATCTTGGCAAATATAAACAACCTTCCTCTGATTGGTCGTTTTCTTTTTTTGGAAATTTACAGGTATATTTTCGGGAATTTAATTGACCTATCAGAAAACCGTTAATTTTATTCACCAAGATGGCGGTGATTTAGAAAAATTTCAACGGGAAAATGTAGATTCAATTCTTAATTCATTGGCAAATTTCATATCATTACAAAGGCCCATTATTCTCCAGAAATGAATTTTATCCATGATTTTAAATTTAATTTAAAAAAAGCGCATAAGCATTTTTAAAGTCATTTAAAAGCAAACTAGTTAAAATGTAAATATATACTTTATTTGAAATATCGACTTAGATAACTTTCATTTCAATTGCTATTACATAACTCTCTTGGAGATATGAATTCGAGGCACTTACGGATTAGTACACAATGTTTTCAAACCATTGTGCTCACCTGCTCAATGTCATTCCACCAAGTTACAAAATCATTAGGTTGTATTCCAGTTGTTGTAGGTAAATGGCATATCTGAAATGATTATTCGCGTAACAAATGTAATAGCAGATATATCCCTGCATTCGTCTGTGTAATGAAAATATTAAAGTAAACGTTTAATCAGAAACATGTTTGACATTTTTAGCGCATTGCATGTCATGGAAACGAGACCTATTAATAAAATGACGGAGTTCCTTAACGTGAGACCGGAAGGTACGCCAGACAGTCATAGAAAATAATTCAATGTGCACAACACAGGAAAATCATGAAAAGTTCACTTAAAACATAAGACTTTTATTTCAGAAATTATATGTCATTCTTCAGTCACATTGAAAGTTTTCAAGTTGTAATGACTTTTCTACAACATACTTACTTCATTTCGATAAGCTTTTAATCGACATATATCTGCTTCAACTGTTAAATCGGTTGAAATGGGTTTTGTTTTCCAGTCAAATTTCTTATTTAATCCAAAACACTTTAAGCATCTTAGAAGACATATAATAAGCGTAAAGTCCATCTCTGACGTAGTTGGGGCTTGGCGACCCGTTGGAAACAATGTGTCATATTGTACCTGTGTTATAACGCCGCTACTTTTCAAACGTGTAATTATCGCCTTCTCGTTATTTAAACATGCACTTAAAGTTATGCCTTTAGCAGTCAGGATCTGGTCAATTAAATTTCTTAGAACAAGTAGGCCTCCATCTATGATGATAATTTGTAAACGGAATAGATGAACACGGTTGTCTGGCTTCTGTGCCATTTTCTTACCAGTTTTTGTTATCGCATCATCTGTTAACAAACAAACATGATAATTATTTTGGAATAGTGTACAATTTATTTATTGATATTTTAAAAATAAAACAAGAAGTCAACATGTTTTCAAAATTATTCTTGTTTATAGTGATATTTATTTGTTGGATCGTTTGATGAAAATAATAAAACAAATATTTAGATATTGATATTTAAATGATATTGGTATTGATAGAGAAATAGCCATATGCATATTTTAATTTGTGTGTTTTCAAGGTAGAATCCTTTGTTATCCGTAACCTATACATGGTGTCATTATAAAATATCGGAAAACGTGGTGAGCATTGATACTAGCTTATCTTTAGTATTTTTTCGTGGATTCTTTTATAATTTTTTAGCGATTATATAGCATGTATTATGAAAATAAAGATCATCAAGGGTTAACAACATTGCACACCATGGCACAAAAAATAGCGGCAGACAAACGGAAATATGGAAGAGATACACAGATAGCAATGAAAAGGAAAAAACCTTATCAGACAGGTGAATCTAATAAATATGAACGCTATTTCCAAACACTTCTACAAGGGCCATCAGTGATGACATGTGTCCATACCTTGGCAAAAAATGATTCAACTGCGTATGCACAAGAGTTTGAGCTATCGATAATATCATTAAAATTGCATTAGTGATATAACAGGAGTAGTCCGACAAATTTCATATATAAAATTACGAAAGAGCCAAAACGCTGACTAAAAAGCATTAAACCATAAAAATCCGATGATATGCACAACAAGACTTGGTGCTGAAAATTCGTTTTAAGTTTGGATGAAATTGCACCAATAGTTTTTGAGTAGTCCGGACAAGCTTATGTTTATCTGGCAACACAAAAAACAAACCTTTTTTTATTCAAGGGCCATAACTCGGCCAAAATATCATTCAACCGAAAAACACACGCAACATGCGCAAGGACTTGAGTTACAGATCAATCCTATAAAGTTTCATTGAAATTGCATCATAGGTGTAAGAGGAGTAGTCCGGACAATCTTTATTAATATCCTTTTCATCCAAGGGCATAACTGGGCCAAAAATCATACAAGCAGAAAACCGAGTACTATGCGCAAGTACTTGACCTACCAATCAATCCTGTAAAGATTTATTGAAATTGCATTAGTGGTATAAGAGGAGTAGTCTGAACAAAATTTAAAAAGCTGGCTTATGGAACGTCGGTGGTTTTACTCAGGTCCCCGTGGGACCAGAGTCTTTCGTGCTACACTTCGTCTAATTCTAACTGGTAATTTATCAATCATTCATGTTCTTCATTTAAAAAACGGCGCATGCATTAGTTTTGTTTATTTACCCTCATTAAGTATTATGTTATCAATATTTTGAGAGGTGAATGTCATTTCCATTTTGAAATGTCCACATTTTTACAGGGAATTTTTCTTTCTATTTCAAGATCAATTTAAGTAAGTGCATATCTGTTCATAACATCAATGAACAGAGTTAAGTGTTTATAATATTAAATTTATAATTGAGATATTAAAATAACTTTTACAAATACGAACAATAGAATAAGTTAAGTTAAATAATTTATATGTTCTGTATCAACTTTAATGGTAGAGGCCCAAGAACAAACATCAATACATAATGCGGGTTGTTTGCCTGCTACATTTGCTCAAAACGTAAAATTGTCAAAGTTTCTTTTCTGTATGTTTTTATGATAATGTTAAAATGTTATTTTTCCAATTTTGATTTTAGAAATTTTATAATCAGAATCAATATTGACAGTATTACAGAATCGCATTATGAAATATCAAAATAGAATGGATAATGGATATTATTAAATCAGCAAACTACTTATAGACGTTGTATTTTATTTTTATAATTCAATGTAAACAACCATGATGAAAATAAAAATAGAAAAATATAAAAAACTCGACCGGATGTAGTTTTTTTATCGCGCATGCGCAACCTGCGTAGGGCAGAAGACCATCACCCTACATAGAAACGCAGTAGAAGTTCATCAGTTCTCGGTTAAAATATAATAAATATTGCTATACAAGGATGTGGAAATGATGATTTTTTCAGCTCTTTGCGAGCACGTCCGACTTGAAAATCATTTAGATAATTGTTGTAAAAATGTGAAAATAGATTGTTTTGTCAAGAAAAAAGATCTGCTTGATTCTTCTTGAGAAAGTTAAACATGTAAAAACTAAAGATATTTACGTACAAATGTAACATAATTATGATATTGAAGTTCATCTTTTTGACACTTAAAACCTTACCAGTCCACTCAATCACGGGAACTACACCGTAACAATTGTGGTAATAATACTTTATCTTCTTTCAATTTAAATAAGTGGTGAAAAGGTCGTCCAATGATACTTAAATAGAGGAGTTTTGTATGCCCTTTTGGATCATTGAATTAGTCTTGGATATATTAATGACACCGAGTATTTTATAGGACGATATTTCCAAGTGACGCATCTCAGCACACTTAAATGCAAGAGATGATTAAATTCTTATGCTTTTATACGAAGGTTCTTTTGCCGGAATCAAATGCATTATTATGGGTCTTTCAAACATGAAATACCCTCATACAGAAATGTTCTAGGTAATTACTTAGATCAATCATTGCATTGGTAATTTATTAAAATATACTATTCTGAATTTATTGTTAAATATTTCGATTATATCAAATTGTAAATGAAGTTATTAAATACTGATAAAATGTATTATTTCGTTATATTCCTTTTGCCCTACGCAGAATACGCATGCGTGAGATGCTATTTCCGTTACTATGGGAATATCGTAGAGTAAAGAGACCTATTAGCCGCTGTAAAACCTTTTTTCAAACCGCTTTGGTTTCACAAAACAAAAGCAATTGTGATACTTTGAGATAGGCCTAAATGTGGTTCATAACACCACCAACCACATTTATTGTGTTAAAGTTTGGAGGTCTAAAGCCAAATTTTAACTCCACATACAAATGGAACAGTTTATTTTGTTTACAGCTGATTTTTACTGCCAATAATAATTGTTAATTTTGTATTTACTGAATTTCATTTTACAATTAATTAGTTTTATCGAAATGAAATTTGAGAAGGAAGTATTAATGAAATAATTAGTGTTATAATTCTACGGAATTGCAACACGTATAGAAATACTGAGAAACACTGAACATCCGAAAAAAAAGTAACATTGCTTATATAAAAATACTTATGTTTAAATTGGAAGAATAACCAATGTGATAATTTACTGTCACCTAAATGAACATGCCGTGAACTCAATTTCTTACACCAACATCTACGCATTCGGTAGGCAAATATATTTATAAATACTTTTTTAGTATGCAAGCATATATAAAGATATTGTTATTATGAACATTATAGAAATTGAACACATCAATGATCATACATGTATAATGTATTGGTCATTTATTGAAAATCGTTAACTGTGGCTACCTAATAACTTTGGAATTTTGTCTTTTTTCGATATTTTAAATGAAAACTATTTTGATACTCAGTTCTTCTCGGTAAATTTTACAGGAAGTCAAACTAACTCAAGACGGCGTTCGGCCAGAATATAAAATATGATAAACAAGATCATCAGGAAAAGCGGCGTTCAATGAACGCAACCCCCACCCGACCCAGCAACAAGAACCAGCGGCAAGGAGTCCAGGAAGGCCCCAAACAAAAAACAGGACAGGGCAATAAAGTCACAATACCATTTTCATGAGCTAATACTTTGGATATGTATGCAAACTGTTACCTTGTATCATTAAATACACTAACATACGTACTCAAAAGCCTCGGAACTCTATAAAATGATATACATGTAGATATATCTCTAAATCTAACCAGTTTGTATTTTTTCTCATGTTAAATGGCCCATTTTGAAAATTGCCCTCTTTGCGATATTGAGACAAGGTGCTTTCTACATCTACCTAGCCTCTTTGGAGAAAGAAATGATCGACGTTTCAACCATTGTTAAACCTAGCATGATCTTCTGAAAAAAGGCAAGGCACAGATAATAACGCCTCATCTGCTTCTTATCAACTGTTGATGTCTTGGATACAAACAGGATTAACTTACTTAGTGCAAGATCATCCAAAAGAATGGACCGAAGTCTATCCTGTGACATTAGTTTATATATCTCTGTAACTCCAATAACTCAACCATAACAATGTCATGGGCCAAACTGGGTTGCAGCAGTAACGGGTCTACGTTATTTCATTAGCCAGCTATGTTTTAAGTCTTCAAGGCATTTTATTTCATTGTAGAATATAAAGGGGTATAACTAAAAACTGCATCAAGTCGTCAAAACAATTTATCAATCAGCCCTCGCAGTATTTCAGTTTCAAAATTCTAGTAATCGAAGCTGGCTTAAGATACTTTTTTTCTTCAAACGTGACATTTACGTGAAATATCAGGCGATAATTCTACCCCTCTAATTAAACGTGAACGTTAAAAATTAATATGACTTTTTTACGCCTGTTTTTAACTTTTGTCTTGTCTGGGGCTATGAATCCTAACTTTGCATTCATACACAACCTATCTATATTCACTTACTTTAATAAACATAGTAATAGAGGTAAAAAAAAACAATTTGGCAATACAATGGAAATACACAATTAGATCATTTTTGTTCATTGTATACTCTGCATAACTTTATGTTTTTGGTTTGGTTTAAGGTGGGATGAAGTGTAATCTCATTAAAAAAGATGCTTGTACATAACATTCATTACATTATCATGTTACAAGGTGAGCAGAAAGAAATATCTCTGGGTTATGATTATTCGTCGTTTATAAATATAGATATAATCATTCAACTTAACGAGTTACAGATTTACTAATGTATACAAATATGATAAGATAATTATATTACAATACCAAATACATGTACTTATTTTCAATTTAAATGTGGACTTTTGGAATGATTTCGTTCACGTAGATATTATTTTGGTTACAACTTGGGTCTTTGGGCTATTAGTTATTGACCTTGCAATGCGACCTACAATTGTGGTTTAATTCAATTGCTTCTGTTTATACAGTCGTCAAAAGTTGTTTAAGTATACAATACTGAAATTTATGCATGTCAGGACTTGTAAGATAAAGCATACAAACCAAAACGTATCATATGTCTGTTTTTTTTAACTACAAGTAATACTGCTGTTATTCAAACTTTATTTATAGAAATTACACGAGTAGACACGCCAGTACAGATACCTTATTTCTGTTTGGATTCGCTACAAGTACTTTAAAATAATTAAAATGATTTCAAAGTTGGTCATTCAAATTGAGATAATAAAACAATTTAATTTTTATATTAACATGTTATGAAATAACATAAAAAATAATTGTAGTATTATGGCAATGCGTCTTCTCCCATATGGATATTTCAATTTACACAAAAAATGTCCTTGAATCATTTTGTTTTCATGTCTCAATGATATTTTACAGGACATGTACAGATTTGTCCTGTACATTTATACCACACTTAGATTACCTAAGTTCCATTCAATACACTACATTCTATTGACATGAATGATATCTGTAAAAATCAATCTTTATTCAATTTTCATTCCTGAAAGAATATATAGAAGGAATCGTGAGATTTAAAGCGTTAACAATTTTAAGTATAAGCAGCTTTATATAAAAGGATCAATGTAAAAATTCTTATTCCGTTAACACATTTACATTTAGCTTATACTTGTTCAGGTTACTGTGCCATTTTGATGTAAATAAAAGCAATAAACGTTACTGAAACATTTGTTTGATAAAACTAACATCGAACAACCATTAACTAAGAATTTGAGCGCATACATAATTGGTAAAGATATTAAAGTCATTAGCCTCCGAGATGGTAAAATAATAAAAAATGACATAAAATTTCAAGTAAACGGTACATACTGATCTAGTTAGGCTTAATGTGTAAATTCATTATAACTGACTTATTAACACTTTACCACATATATACGCGAAACAACGCACTTTTGACCCCCACTTTTTTAGGCCTCAAATAGTGAAAAAATGTCCTATTTGGGCCCCAACATAAGTTTTCGTTTGAGAAATGTTGCTAAAAAAATTGAGCACTTTTTGGCGCCGCCCCCCATCCAAAAGATACATCAGGGGGTTGCCAGAAGGGGGATGTGCCCCCTTCTGTTAGGGGGGGGGGGTTTGAAGGGGGGGCGGAGTCCCCCTCATCGCCAAGAAAATTTTGGACTTGTGAGAGGCTAAAAATGACCCCAGGTCGATCATAATGTAACGTTTAACCAACGCTGAAAAGCCTTTGACTCTATCTCAATCCCTTGAGCAGTTACAGCACTTTGAAATAAATTTTGATGGAAAAAATTGAGGCAAAATAGTGATTTTTGGCAATTTTGAGATGTCCCCTCGTTGCCATGGTAACAAGAAATTTAAGACTGAGCATGTCGTTACAAAGGCAATTGTCCAGTCAACATTTGTGCCAAGTTTGATAAGTATTGAAGCATTTTTCATAGTTTCATAGCAGTTTGAACTTGTAACAGGAGGCTTTTCAGTGAAAACGGCCATTTTTCACAATATGCTCATGGGGGAAAGGGTTAACTAAAAAAATTATAAATGTTACAAAACAACAATTTTTCAACAAAATTAGGTGAAAGACCACATGTGAACATGGAAAAACTAGTTTTTAGGTGATTCCAAAGTTTTTCATCGTTTTTTGTTAACCCTTTACCACATATATACGCGAAACAACGCACTTTCGACCCCCCCCCCCTTTTTTAGGCCTCAAATAGTGAAAAAATGTCCTATTTGGGCCCCAACATAAGTTTTCGTTTGAGTAATGTTGCTAAAAAAGTTGAGCACTTTTTCGGCGCCGCCCCCCATCCAAAAGATACATCAGGGGGTTGCCAGAAGGGGGATGTGCCCCCTTTTGTTAGGGGGGGTTTGAAGGGGGGCGGAGTCCCCCTCATCGCCAAGAAAATTTTGGACTTGTGAGAGGCTAAAAATGACCCCAGGTCAATCATAATGTAACGTTTAACCAACTCTGAAAAGCCTTTGACTCTATCTCAATCCCTTGAGCAGTTACAGCACTTTGAAATGAATTTTGATGGAAAAAATCGAGGCAAAATAGTGATTTTTGGCAATTTTGAGATGTCCCCTCGTTGCCATGGTAACAAGAAATCTAAGACTGAGCATGTCGTTACAAAGGCAATGGTCCAGTCAACACTTGTGCCAAGTTTGATAAGTATTGAAGCATTTTTCATAGTTTCATAGCAGTTTGAACTTGTAACAGGAGGCTTTTCAGTGAAAACGGCCATTTTTCACAATATGCTCATGGGGGAAGGGGTTAATACAAGAAAGAATGTTCACAAGTTGTCAATATATTGTGTATCTTCTTTGCGTAATCTACTCTGTTACTAACGCTGTAGCCAATATAAGTAGGTTAAGATATTTTATTCACCATGGTCACGTGTCACAACGGAAAAATCCCATTATCTGTTAAGTCCGGGGTCGTTTTTAAATTTTCGTCAATGCGTAGGCCCTAATCATATTTCAAGATAAAGTTTAAATCGATATATTTACCATCATATATATGATACAAAATAATCAATTGTAATTTATAGTGCCACAAATAAGTCTTAATATCAAAACCAAAGCAGTTTATTCGTTTCCCCATAGGTTCAATACGAGCGATCTGGATCACTTGTTGTCCTGTACAATCACGTTGTACTTGTAAAAACCCGGACCAAGGAATTCCGTAGTATAATTAAAAGAACGAATAACCCGTTAGCGAAAAAAAGTTTTCAGAGCAAGAATTATACAGTACATTTAGGAGTGATATTTCAATTTCTGTGGAAGGGTTTTGATATATAAATGAGACGTTAGTTTTTCTGTTATATTCTGGAGGCCCGCTGCTTTAAATGCAAATTGTGGGGTCGGTTTAAGTTAAATAATAATGAAGATATATAAGCAATAGCATAATAACTTAAAGGACTTAAAAACATGCAAATGTACCAGATTAAAATTCGCATGTTCGTGAAAAGAACTACGGTGCGAGCTTCAACACGAGCATAACGTGATCAATTACAGTAAAGTGTACTGTGTAGGTTATATTTTGCCGAAACATATTCTATTATTCATCCGATAATAATTTAATATTTATAATACAAAAAACGTAAAAAATGCATACAAGTTCGACGAAATTATGATAATAGTTTTTATACGTTGTTTCACTGATTTCTCTACTAATCGTTTGAAGTTATACTATTATATGTGCCCTTATTTCGATTTTATCTTTTCCTTTTGGCCGAAAGGAAACAAACTTTAACGTTATCTATTTGTATGAAAATGTTATAATCTAGTTCTAAACCCCTTGCTATATCAAAATGTTACAATATAATTATATTCATGAATAATTGCCTGTTTTTTGTTGTTTTTCGGTTTATTTTTGACAGCTCGACAGCTGCATACTTTTTGATACAGAAATATGCGGTTGCCTAATTCTGTTCATTGCCATTTTATATTTTATTTCAAATATATATTCACTAGCATCGATTTAGTTTGTGGTAGGACAGGATTTAAGTCAGGCAAAAAAATTATAAACTGCAGCGCGAACTAAAAATTGTTTAATATAGCAGTGTTACATGCACGCCGCATACACCTCTCAAAATATAGCTCTCCAAAGAGATTATGATTATTAATGATGGTACTGATGATATCGATTAAGACATCATTATAAATTAGATGTGTCTAATATACATTTAATGATAAAGGTGAAGAAAATAAATGGTGACAACGATGTTGGCTCAGATGATGATCACGTTGAGTTTAATAATGATGATGTTGATGTCGACAAAAGTTAAAAATTTATGGTTATTACGATAGTGATGATGATTCAAGCTAACATTTTGACACTTTGACGATGTTGGTTTTTATTTTACCTATTTCCTGACCGGAAGCTTAATTTGTCGAGGCATTACTTTTGAAGTCGATACATTTTATTTTCGAATAAGGATATATTCGTTCCAACTCAAAGGATAAAGCTCCAGACCTATATATGTCGAGAGCTACATATGTTTCAGCCTAATAGAAATAACTTAATATTGCAGATTTAAGAAGGTAGAACATTTATTCGAATTTTCTTTGAATATTTTATATTATTACCCCTTGCTAATTTCCCATAGGCCTCTGGGAGTTATTTTTTACTGTTAATGCAAGTGTACCACGTGACTAAGAATTTTGTACTGTTACATAGGTAACAGTATTTTTTAACAGTATAAAATCTGGTCACGTGGTCTATTTTCTAAATAAAATGAAATAAAATGGCCGCCATTTTTTCTCGATTCATTCTTATTTTCGACGTTAGACCCCGATAGGACATCAATTTCTTCTCTGGAGTAACTATGACACTCATAAAATTTAGTTGTTCGCACCCTGGTGTGCCTTTCGCGTATAAAATATCTTTTTGTTGATTAGTCAAAAAGTGAACATCCGTTTTCAGTGAAACGTTATTGATATGGTAGACAGATAAAGGATATCATCGTTATTTTGTCAAAAACCATGCTAAGAATATTCTGGAAACAGAAGGATCAGATTTCACAGATCATTACCGTGTAAATGGGTTAGTGTTTTGTTTTCTAAATAAAACCTAGCTTATTGTATGTTTATAATTTATAGATATCATCACTTGCTTAAAGAATAAAAGAAAAAGAAAACTTCTCAAGTAGGCCTAAGTTCACTTTAAACTTAAAAGGTATGGACAGTTTAGTTATTGATAATCTTGGTTTATTTTTGTTACAGTTAGATTTCAGATCATCACAGTATGTTTGTTCGGGTTAATAAAATAAATAACACATGGGTTTGTGTGTAAAAGTAAAAATATCATCCCTCGTAAAAATATTTTCCTCGGGATGATATTTTTACTGTTACCCACGAACCCATGTGTTATTTATACAATGTATAATAATGCCTCTTATAAATCCATACATTATTGTCCCTGCGTGAACCATTTGATGACGAGCTATATGTGTGCTATAGATGTGAATAAATTGGCAGAAATCGATGATTAAGTAAATACGTATGCTATCCACAAAAGTTCCTTTGTAAATATTTCTTAAGTTCACTGTAATTGCAGAATCACAGTCTAGTTTATAACCAAACTTTTAATTTAAACGATTATGCACTACGATTCAAGGGTTTATTTTCTTCATCGTGTGTTTTTAAGATAAGATTTTTACAGAACAAACAGAAGAAAATAAAAATTATCATGATTGATATCTTTGAACAATGACTAAATTCGATATATTTTTAAATTATGTTTAGAAAATGCATATGTCGAACAGGAAGCATAACTCGCTATATTTTCTTTTCTTCTTAAGGAAGATTGATCACATTCCAGTATATTAACTAAATCGATTTATTTAAACAACCGTGTGCATACACCCTTTGGACGTTTTAATAAGCCTAACAGAAACATGATATTCGTCATTAAGTAGCTACTTTCCTTCCTTTATTTAAGTTTATAATCTATATATAGAACAGTTGATATTGTATTGCTTTAAGGTATAAGTTGTTAAATTTTCATTGGCTTACAGGCAAGCGGCTTTTTCCACCGAAACGCAAATATAATTGCGTTGACAATTCAGATTTAAAATATTAAAATCAAGCAAAGACAGCATTAATATATATAGTACTGGCTTCTTAAGAAAAATAATGGTATCAGTTTTCGGTGATAATATGCGCTACTGTGAGTTCATATAAACTTTTAGAATGAAAACATTTTAAAGATGAACTTTATGTACAATTTCGATAAAACTTGATTCAAAACACCGTGAATGGATTAAAAAAGACACCTTACCGTAAGTAATATATTGTTATTTATCGAATATATGTTTCTGTATCAGTAGAATAACAGTTGTCTCGTTCTTCGTTTTTTTTTAAACATGTACGAGATTTAACCACCATTTAGAGGACATCTTGGATATGTTTCTGAACGATCTTACCGTCAAACCACAATTTCACAGCTATGACAACATCTGAGGGCTTAAGTATCAATATCACAACTAATTACAATTGATTGTAAATACTTCAACAAAAATTATCAGATTCATACTTTAATATTTCTTTAGATAAGCAATTTGCTAGAATACATAATTACAAATATCAATTTAACAATGAAACCTTAATGTAGAACTTGAAGAAATCTTAAATGCAATCTCTTTAAGTACATAGTTATGAAAAACACCATATATTATTGAAGTGTTTATTCAGTTATGATAATCGTTTTTTCCATTATCGGGAACAATACGCCGCTTTTCATGGAATGGCATGAACAATGTCACATTTAAGATACAATAATAACCATGTATGAATACAAACTCGTATGTGGGTGTTTTTGAAATTCAAATTTCACTATTTTGTATTTGAATTTTGAATTCTGCTTAATTTGGTGCCTAATAGGCATGATGTGTACCAGTACTGTTTACATACAAAATAATCAAACCGAGACTGCAGCATTTTCACCTTTGCCCTGTTTGGTTTTTTTTTACGGATCCTGTTTTTGTGTCTACTTTATTGTCAAACAAGCATAGACCTCGGCGTGTGGAGGCAATAAAAAGTCGCTGGTTATATTCAATCAAAGACATCATACTTTTATTTCTGAAGATCGTTCAGCAAGACAGTATCGCTAGTATCAACACGTTAGTGTTATTTGTTTGTTCTTTTTGTAGTCAGGTTGTTCCAGTATTTCTCCTTGGGTACTGTTTGATATATGTTAGGATATGATGCCTGTTGTCTGTTAACGACTTAATTATGAATTGACGGATTTGTAACTTTCCAAATCTCATATTATTTTATTTTGCTTATTGTGTTTTGCTTACGAAACAAATTTGATTTACCTGAGGACGATTCGCCGTTTTATTTTAGAAATAAATGGTAAATTAAGTTTATGTATAAACTACATAAGCCTCTTAACTAATATAATTGTTATTAACACTTATTGTATTTAAATGGATCCGTATAAATTTTGCATCTGTTTGATGTCAGTTTCAGGATCATATCATTTTCAAGCGGGAAAATATTGTCTGCAAAGGGTTATAAATTTTCTGAAAACTTCAACGTTTCTACAATAAAGACATTTAAGAACACACAAAAGCATACTCTCGTTAATAATAAGCATTCAATTATTTCTATTTAGTTTCTTCTATACTGTTTTGCATTATGATGTTAAAACATGTTTTGTTGATTTTTTGTTACGTCATTTGCTATTTTGCTACATAGCCTATAATGTAGTAATATTCAAAATATATTTCATTTTCAGATGAGATTTATCAAGTGAAATAAAATGTTTTTCATTTTTTATGTTTTGGTTATTACTGTAAGATAATATAATTTTCGAATTAAGGAATCATCGTCCATCTAATTTAGTAAATCAGAAAAATAGATATTTTGTTCCTCCAAGAATGACGAGCATAATAGTATTTACAAAATGCTAAAAATACATATGCATTACAATATAAACGTAACACATAATCTTAATAACAACAAGTGAATACAATAATATGATAAAACCAAATATGTGTACAGATATCTCTTTTACAAAGTAATAGTTTTGATTGAATTATATGTAAATGCATTTAACATACTAATAGGGTCTTGCAGTTGCAAACATGTACTAGTATATATATATAATTCTGCAGTGACTGTCGTTATTTTATGGTAAAATGACTCGTTATGCAACATAGTAAATTCACAACAAAGATTCAGAAACAATATTTATTCGTAATTATATGTCTAAGATTATTGTTTGCATTTCCCTTTTATGGACATAGCAATCATTCTTTCGATTTTGTTTAAATGAAAAAGAAATTGCAAACACTGTAAAATAGAAGTCACGGCTTTTGTCCAACAAATGTTAAAAATATGAAGAGAATGAACGATAACATAATGATAAAATTTTTTAGATAAAGACAATACATCTTACTTTTTTTTATAATTTAACAGCAGAAATTAAAAAAAAAAAACAAATATCATTCGACACGCACAATTATAAATGTTAAAACTAAATATTAAGTTATAATGAAAAGAAAATTACAAGTTTAACGATTTGCCAAAAGCGACCAAATACAAAAGGTAAATATAGATTATCTGATCAAATTGAAAGGTATTTAATGTAAATATCGTCTTAATGTGTACCGTGTTCAATGTCAAGAAGATATATGACTTTTATACAAGGTAAACGAAAAATTGAAATTACTTAATTATCCGAAATGACGCGAGCATATATGATTATAATCGTATATCTTTGAATAGCCGGTCTTTCAAAATATTTGTAACAATTGAACCGTGATAAAAATTTCATTAAATCCTTATTTTGTAACTTCGGCTTTAGAATTTTCGACAGTTGTTAGTGTTCTTTAAACATTTAGGCTAACTAATTGGAGAGACCTACATAAGACTTTGCATTTTTGTTAGTTAGTATAATTAATATCATAATTGCATAATGTCGCTTTAAACGGTATTAACATTTTGACAAAATAAAACTTTAATTCATTGAATAAATATTTTAGTTGTACTTAGAATTTAAATAGAACAACGATTGATAATTCTACCATAACATACATTCATTTATTATTCGAATGTACGTGTATTATTATTATTATTTTTTTGGAACCCCATTAATTTTTTTTGTCTGATAAAAGCTTGGCAATGACTCAGTCACGCAGTTGGTCTTAGGAGCGAGATAGTTGTAACACATTCTATTTCATCTCATAAAAAGGCTCGTTCTAACTAATTTTTACTTTTTGTCTATCTTTGTTTTAATTTTTCATGATAGTACAAATGTCATGCATTATTTTATATAAACCGATACTATAAGATACTAGGCTTGTTGGATGTTGAAAAGGTTCAATATGTCAGCGAGAGCGGTTTATTTCTTGCTAGCCATATTACATTGTTCCTAGAATATCTTTATCTTTGATATTACTCAAAAGTTTTTAAAAGTTCACGAGAAAGACGCCAGTATCGATCGATACCTGTCATAAATAGGAAAACTGATTTGGACTTCAATCAATAGGATAATGGTAATGCTAGACAAAACGAAATAACATTGATTATGGTGAACTGCGAGAAACCAGAATATGTAATGTTTTCTTATATTGACGAGTGGTAGTTTTGATTGGCGTTCGCGCCGAAGCGCGATGCCCTTATTGAATTAAATCAGATTTTTTCTGAAAGGGAATTGCAACTTTTCGAGCCTTTTCGTCGGCCATAATAGCAGAACATTCCGATTGGTATGAGTGTTTGATTATCAAAAATGAAATGTCGCCATATGTAAAATAAATAGCGAACTGGATAATTTCGCAATGTAAACATATTCAAATGAAATTATCTTGTCCGTCAATTAATCGCACTCTTCGGTATTTTTTATTAATCATTTTGTATTACACAGTAAGTTATTATGTGTGTTATTGCTGTACCTATAAATAGAATCATGACGGAATATGTGAAAGTCCGAACATCTATTTATAGAAGTAGATTTAGTGTACCGAAACGGTCATTCGTGTCGCAACGAACTGGATAATATTGCAGGAAATGAAATGCAAACATATTAAAACAATTAATTTCAATCATTAAGTAGGCAATTTTTACAAATTGTTTTATCATAGTATAATCATTCTTCGTCTGCAATTTTAACATGAGTTGTTATGGGTTTATTGATAGGCATGTAAACACACTGATGGGTGAAACTAGATCATTAAAATAGTAGATTGACCTCTCAAATAAATCAATTCACAGACTTTGTTCATTTTGACTATTATGTGTATGTTCCAAAGAAAATACCACATGAACTTGAAATTCTATCAAATAACCAATATTAATAATATCCAAAAATACCCCTCCCTATATAGTATAAATAAACTTATACCATATAGGGGTATATTTTGGATATTAAAGACCTATATAATTTGGATATTATCGTTAACATGATAGAATTAAAGTTCATGTGGAAAAAAAACATTTAATATTCAAATATCTAGCATGCTTACCAAAGTTCATGATGAATAATGTCTTTCGTCCGCTTATTCATAGATAATATACAATACTAGTTAAAACCAATTAACCATTGTAAAGTTTATAAAATATATGGTAATCAGATATCTACTAGTTCATCTTCACTTGCTGCATTTCTTGCTTGGACACCCTTTGATGATTGGCATCAATGCTTTTCTTGTAATTTGATGGTAAAAGGTTAAGCCAAACGTGTGTAATAGATACAAATAAAATACGCTTGTTTATAAGTGTGAACTGAGAATTGGATTATTCAAACTAAAATTAAGTAGATCTCCTAAAATAAACATCATTATGAAGTTAAAACTAAGTTTTTTATTTGTAATTATTTAAACCATTCTCTGACAACGTTGCCAAACAGTGTCTGCAACACAATTATTTGTGATGATACATGATGTTACGTGAACGTACAATAATTTGTTTTAGTCTAACCAAATATTAAATGTTATCGCAAACTAAGGGTCAAATTAAATCCTGAAAGTGCAAAAAATCATGTTCATTCATATATGTAAAAAGTATCGATTCTATTAATCGGGATCACATTTTGGGTTAAGGTTTGAATACTACTTAAGTCGATGGTCATGCGGAGAACCTATCCGTCAGAACAATACCTAATCCAACAGAGTCTATCATTTCCTTGTAATTTTGATGTTTTCATTGGTTTTATCTACTTGCTCATCTATGATTTTGGAGATCTATAAAAACAGTTGCAAACACGTAGTCCGTCGCTTTGGTGCTCATTTTCTACTATTTTCATTGGATACTTTATGATAAATGTTAGGATATGTTGCCTAATCTAACGTTGTCTACTGACGTCTTATCCATATTATAAAGGTTTTTTAACCTATGATCACCTGTCAGAATTCCTTTTTAGCTCGACTATACGAAGTATATGGAGAGCTGTCCTACTCGCCCCGGCGTCGGCGTCCGCGTTCAGATTAAAGTTCAGTTTTTTTTTTGTTTTTTTTGTTTTTGTTTTTTTTTTTGTTATGTAGTGCAAGTATAGGTCGGACGTTTATTTTTGAGGTCAAGGAATTTCCTTAATTTTTGATGGTTATACAGCGTTGAATAGTATAAATCTGACATCTGTGTGTTATTTATTCGATTGACATTATTGTGGTTATTTTGTTTTAGAGTTTTGATTGGATATAATAAAATAATGGAAGGATAATTATTGAAGTGAATTGGTAAATATTGGTAAATATCATATATATATATTGACTAACAGTGTGGAGCAGTCGCCCGTAACAAAATCCTATTGTCCAGTAGATAGATTATTATAAACTATCATACCTGTGACAGTATAGTATTGGTTTATTTTTCTACGGAAGCGTAAAAGGACCACAAATTCGAGTATTGCAGTAACCTCGAAAATAACGATGGGGGTTGACTTAATGGCATATAGGGTTAGAATCGGTACATATATGTTGTGTTGTGTTACAGAACATGTACGAGGCAAAGGAAGTATAGGAAATATAAGCGGACACATTCTAATACTGACATACATCTGAGAAGTTTTGTGGTCAATGTATTCTTCCTTCTTTGTTTTCTTACATTGTACGGGGTTGCGTGGGGCAATAAGCTCTGTATCGACAACTTTGTAAGACCGGACATCAGTTTATGTGATAGTGTTAATATGCCTTCTACTTCTCGCAGTACATCTAGCGACTGTATGCAATTGATCTATGGTGCGTACTATGCATATGGTAAAAGACTATTAATTTTAGCAGCAGACATAGAGTTGAATCTTGGACCCGGAAGTGATATAACAGATAAAAATACACAAGCTATCTTGGATGCTATTAGAGAGACTCGGAATGAAATAAGTGAAGTAAAACATGAAGGTAGTGGAGATTATTCTAATGAAGTCAGAGTTGAATTTAATGCGCAAAAAGGTCGACGAGGTTGAAGTTAATCAGAAGGAAATTGATGGCAGAATGCGATTTATCGAAGAGAAAGTTGATGTTTTGCGGTATGACCAAGAAATACTAGCTGGCGATATGGAAGCTGTGTCATATGGTGAAGATAAAAGAGATTCTTGGTTACGGAATATTGAATAACAGTTGCTTATTTCAGAATCCGAGAGACTAAAGAGTTCGATGAGAATTTTTGGTTTGAAAGAGAAAGAATCTGATGATTACAGTTTAAAAAAACTATGTGAAGATGAAGTATTAAAAGAAGCTGATACGATCGAAGCCAAATTTGATAGTAATACTTTAATAAAAGCAAAGCGTGTTGGTGTAGTTGATACTAATCAGGGTAATGATAGAATGTTTATTGTTCAGTTTGCAAATAGCGACGACAAATTAAGACTATTCAAATTTAGAGACAAGTTGCGCATTAAGGGTTTACGAATTTCAAACGATCTTTCATTTCTACAGCGCCAAGAACTTAAACAAGCAAAATTAAAGGGCTTAAATGGCTACTTTAAAGGCAACAAGTTGGTGACATATGCAAAAGTTAACCCTGGATCTGAACCTAGACCTCGTGTATTTCGGCGCGGTACTCGTCAATCAGATAATCACACAGCTGATTCGCTAATCGAAGAGAGCATGGAGGCAACACCTTCTATAACTGAAAATGGGGGTAGCCCTTTTCGAAAATAGGACAACGGTCAAGGTCCAGCACAATCATTTTGTAGTATATGTGCGAACATAAAGTTACTGAGTTGGAATAATGAAGGATTAAAGTCCAAATTAACTGGTTTTGAATTATCCGAAATGCTTTTATCTTATGACTTAATAAGTTTTCAAGAAACATGGGATATGAACGCTGACGTTTTTGATGAATATTTTACAGATCATGTTTCATATTCTTGTAAAGCTCAACGATCTAAAACTGGCGGAAGACCAATGGGAGGTGTCACTGTAGTAATTAAAAGTAAACTGTCAAAGTATGTAAAACGCGTATGTGAGAATTTTAAGTATGGTGTAATACTTCTTTTTGACAAGCTGTTATTTGATACACCTCGAAATGTTTTATACGTTGCTATTTATATTCCACCTCCCAAGTCCCCGTTTTATGATGACGTCTTACGGTCAGGCTTTGAGCAATTAGAAGAAATTATTAGCAGAGAATATATAGATACGGAGCTTCTGTTAAATGGCGACTTTAATGCACGTACTGGCAGTATCCCTGATTTTACTACATCCAGTGTATTTATACCAGAATTGTATGAATTTCACGATATCTTAGATTGCAACGTACATAAAGATATATTTGCAACAGATAATATAGTAAATGATAATGGGCGCCAACTTATATCATTTTGTCAAACATTTTCGTGTTTCATAGTTTATGGGCGGTTCGGTCCCCATAGTAGTGGATGTACATTCTTAAATCAAACGGTAGTAGTACTATTGACTATTTCATAGTGTCAAGAAATTTGTTTGATATTATCAGCAATTTTGAAATTTTAGAGAATAGCGAAAGTTGTCATTTTCCGTTAGCGCTATCTCTGAAAGTGCCAGATGTTGTTCATAGTGTTAAAAGAAACGGCACCGGTAGCAATACATGTATTAGATATAATCTGACAGATGACAATTGCAGGGAATATAAAAGATACTTAGCAGAAAATGTAATAAATGGAAGTTTTCATAGTGTAGAAACACTATTAAATGATAACACCAGCGACATAAATTTGGTTTTAAGTTCATTTGAAGATGCCATTCTAAACAGCAGTAATGCATTTAAGAAATTGAAACGTTATGGTGGTAAACCTAGGAACTATAAGCCATGGTTTGACACTGACTGTAAACGAGCAAAGACTGATGCAAGAAAACATTTGAATCGTTTTCGGTTAAGCCGAAGTGAACAAAATTTATTGCTATATGTAAATAGTAAACATGCTTATAAGAATATATGTTAACGCAAAAAATTTGTATTTGATAAAAATGCATTATCGAAACTAGAAAGTACAACTGTTAACACGAAAAGGTTTTGGGGCGAAGTTAAAAAACTAACTAATAAACCAAGAACGGAGCCAAACATTTCATTGGACGACTGGTGTAATCATTTTAGCAATCTTTTTTCAGTTGTAAACAATGTTGATTCAGGGAATGAAGAACGAATTAATGCTGAAAATGAAAATGACGATTTTGATGATATTGAACAATTAATTTTCAATTCCGGTATCACAGACGAGGAGATAAATGATAGTATAAAGTCTTTGAAATTGAATAAAGCTGTTGGTGGTGTGATTATACCGCAGCATTTAGTTTATGGCGTAAATGTACTTTTACCTTTCATTCGAAAGATATTTAATAGATTGTTTCTCAAAGGCGAATTTCCAAAGCAGTGGACAAAAACAGTTGTGATACCCCTTTACAAAAAGGGTAGTGTAAATAACCCAACTAATTACCGAGGTATAGCTTAACTAGATGTTTTGAGCAAAGTTTATATTGCAATCATCACAAAGCGTTTAACATTTTATCTGAATGCTTATTGTAAAATTTGTGAAGCCCAAGCGGGCTTCCGATCAGGATATTGTACTGTAGCTAATGCATTTATTCTTCAAGCCATTGTAAGTAAGTATTTATGTATGAAAAGGAAAACATTGTACGTAGCTTTTATTGATTTTCAAAAAGCGTTCGATTCTGTAGATCACAACATATTGTATGATATTTTAAGAAAAGGTGGCATAAAAGGTAACTTGTATAATGCAATACAGTCTATATATATTTCTGTAAAAGCGTGTGTTAAAACTAACAATGGTGTAACAAATAGCTTTGAATGCCCAATCGGTTTGCGTCAGGGCTGTAATTTGAGTCCTATTATGTTTGCATTGTTTATTGATGAACTCTATTCACTGTTATGTAAGAACAGAACAAGGGGTATACAATTGTTTCCTCATCTTGTAGAAATATTTTTGCTCATGTTTGCAGACGACATAGCTCTTATTTCTGACACAGTGATCGGACTACAAAAGCAATTGAATATATTGAAACATTTTTGTTTAGTTAGTAAACTTGTTGTTAATATAGCTAAAACAAAAGTTTTCATTTTTAAAAGAGGAGGTAGATCAAGTGTAAGAGAACGATGGAAATACAATGATGTAGACATAGAAGTAGTCAATGGTTTTACTTATGTTGGAATATATTTTTCAAGTAAGCTTTCTATGTATAAAATGGCAGAGGCCATGTCACTCAAGGCAAAAAAAGTATTGTTGCATTTACTCAGTTCATTATACAATTATCCATGTCTTCCATATACAACGTTTTTTAAAATATTTGATTCAAAGGTTGCATCTATTGCATTGTACGGGTCTGAAATTTGGGGTCTTAAGAAACCAAATTGTATTGAAAATGTACACATTTTTGCTTGTAAAATGTTTATGAAAGTAAACAAAGGTGCACGTAATTATGCAATTTTTTAGGTGATTTAGGTAGATTTCCATTGTACATTTATGCTGCAAAGCGTGTAGTTAAATATTGGCTTCGTTTGTTAAAGTTACCTGAAGACAGATATGTACGAATGTGCTATAATATGCTAATGTATTATGACCATTTTGGTTATAAAAACTGGGTAACTGATTTACGAACTCACTTGTATGTAAACGGCTATGGTTATGTGTGGGAAGCCCAGAATGTTGACAACCCTGACTTGTTTCTATTACAATATGTACAACGATTAAAGGACCAGTATATCCAGGAATAGAGGGATAGGTGTTACCAAAACGCAAAACTTTTTTATTATGCTAAGTATAAAACAGTATATAAAGTTGAAAAGTTTGTAAATGTTGTTGATATAAACAAATTTAGAACGTGCATTGCAGCATTTAGAAGTTCTAGTCATACCCTTATGATAGAAAAGGGTAGACATTTTGGTATTCAAAGGGAATTTAGAGACTGTCCATATTGTGAAGGTTGTGTTGAAGATGAATACCACTTTATGCTTTTGTGTCCGTTATATAGTAATATTCGATGTAAATATATTCCTAATACATATATAGAACATACATCATTTTACATGTTCAATAATCTAATGTCTTCTGAAAATGAACATATTATACGCAATGTTGCTATGTATATATATTATGCATTACAAGAAAGGGATCAGTACTTATCAGTTTTTCAATAATTTCATGTATACTATGTTGTACTATAGACAAAATGGCGATATATGAACCTCTGTTAATTGTTCACATTGTTGTATTTACTTACCTATACATTAATGCACTTTATGAAAATGTCATGTGTATTATTATACTTGTGTATGGGCCGGAGGCCTTATTATACAATAAACAAATTGAATTGAATTGAATACAATAAAATACAAATATATGTTCCTTATCATCAATCATCTCTTATGTGACAAGGTTCATATATTTATGGAATAATTATTATGTCTCCTTGAACTAAACTAAGAATTTTCCTTAAAATATTATGTTTACTCTTACTTCCTTATTTCTTTACTTTCATTCGGGCTTCGCTGTCTCCTTTGACAGCTTTTGTATATCGTTGTGCTTATTGTGTTTTTCTTCAGACATAAGCATATTTGACATGGAAACGTTACGCCATTTTACATGGGATGGCCCGAATGGGCAAGATTGTATGTTCCATGGTAATCGCCACATGAACACATCTGTGGTCGTTTATTAATTATACAATTACCAGTACTATTCATGAACAGGTCCAATTAAACTGAACCAGAACATTTGATTTCAATTTTGCTGTTTCTGTGTTCATGGCGAATTACGCCTTTCTCCATTTCATACTTTCTTTCATTACAACCAACATGAAACATAAATAGTGTGATCGCTATCTTTATTTTGAGGAGGGGCTAATTTGGTTCGTATTCAAGGATAGAAATATAAAACTTTAAATTATTTGCTTACAATTTTCATGTCTGCCATGTCAATTACAGACAAAATACTTTTGAAGGCACATTTTTTATTCATGCTTTTGAATCGCTTTTTCTGTTTACAATCTACTTGTTGCTTTTGACGAAAACGTCGGCGTGCTTGTCAAAATAATGACGGAAAACCGCTGAAAGCATTGACTTAATATCTTTAATCAGAGATAATTGTAAAAAATTATCATAAAATATTAAAAGCAAGTATACAACCTTTCTTATTTTTAGTTTTGCTATGCTTTCTTCCCAGTGGTAACTAAAAAGGCTTATAAAGTATTGTATTTCTTATATATTTTAAGTCAAATTCTTGTTTACAATAATTTAGCATTATTATGTTAGCATAGTTTTTTTGAATGTCAAAATGAATAAGTAGAAAACTCAAATTGTATATAGGTGAAGGTTAAGCGTTTTTTTTACCTATTTATCAGTTCTCGTGATCTCCTCTACAGGTTGCTTACAGGAATCCAAATTGAATAAAAGCATTTTTATAGATATAATTCATTTCAATTAAACTTAGTGAGGAAGACATTAGATGTCCTTCAAACTGCCAGTAAGAAATAATTAAACAATGAAAGATTCTGCACGACGTCTTTTCAATAGACATATTTTTTGAGAAAAAAAAAAACATTGCAAATTAGAATACAACTACTTTTTATACCGTGTTTATCTTTACAGTAACTCAAAAGAAATGACTGAACTAACAGCCGTTATGTTCATAAAATACATTTTTAGTGAAGCAAAACAGAAATGCGATATCTATAATGAGGTATTTACTAACGTAATTTCTATAAATTATGTTTTAGTACATATATTACATTATTAGCTGTAAGCAAACCGGGTAAAGGGTATACAGTCGACTCAACTTATAACGAAGTTGCTTATAACGAATTATCGTTAATAGCGAACTAAATATGACATCCCTGGCCGATTCCTTTTTAATTTTATATTAAATCACATCGCTTGATACATACTCGCTTATAACGAATTTTGGTTATAACGAACCAAATTACAGAAAACATGTAAATTTCCTCGGTATGTATCTTGTATTCATACAAAGAATTAACAAATGAAGGAAAAAGATTTAAGCTAAAATTTAATTTCTGTTTTGCTTAGCTATACAAAGACACACTTTCTAATAACAAACTAGTAATAATTTAAAATTAAAATTAAAGATGGATGAACAAACCCTCCAAAAGTCTACATTTAAATTGAAAATAAGTGCAAGTACTCGTAAATATGAGACATTTATCACGTGTGTATGCTTGTAGTACATGTAGTATAAAAGTTAATCAATGTACTCTGCACCAAATAAGTTGAAAGGTATTTATATCTATACACGCCGTACAATCATATCCCGGACACTTTATGTTAAATGTCTTTATTATCAATTTACAATACAAAAACTTAACTGAGAATTACATTTTTTTGTAATGTTAGATATAAGATATTATTATATCACATACACATAATTGAAGTGCAGGATGCTATTTTCAAATGTAGTATTTTTTAAATTTAACAAATGTTGAAAAATGATATAATGTTGTAAAGAACAGTTTTGAAAATATGTCTCTATTGTCTAATTTTATGCAAATCGAAAAAATGAATAAGGATGTATTGTCTAAAGACTTAGCAAAAGACAAGAGACTAAGACTAGTCATTTTGATATTCGTTAAATGTTCGTGTTTAATTCAAGCGACACAAATATAACATGAAATATCACATTTTTTTGCAAGGAATATGCTTTTGAAACGAATAATCATGAGTCAGCCTTCATTTTTTATTGTTGAAATCGCAATAATTCATTGGCTATTTGATAAGATAAGAGCCTTGTTTTGAACAAGTAAGATAGCTACACATTTTGCAGTCCTTCGACTTGAATTCAATGACTATAAATAATTTAATTCCCAAAGAATGCTTATATTTGGACAACTATTATAGGGGGGCACTATTCAGTAGACAAAGCATATATATTTCAAATTGTAAAATTGACGATGTTGATAAAATAGCTGCGATTTATTGTCTGCATGAAAAGGTAAAGGGCGGAAGGATATTCTTACTGTGGTATGATAGCAACACATTTGATTTATGCCCCATCACATTCTACAGGGAAAAAAGCTGTGTACTTACAGCATGGAAAGCTAAGTATTAGGAATGGTTAATTTGAAAGACTGTCACTTTTACCACCCGTGTATTGTCCATAATTTTATTATGGCTTCCATGATTGATGCATAAAGATATACAGCCAGAACAGAAACCCTTATACCTTAACTGGATTGACTACACACTATTATTTTAGAACATGTTTCAATTACAAGACTTCGATAGTTGATAAGAAGCATATCAGGCGGAATGTGTGGTTTTTCTATCTGATTTTTTTACGAAAGATCCGACCATTTTTCTGGGTTTAACAATATGTCAATAGACAGTCGATCATTTTACCAAAGGGGCTAAACTAAAAAAATGTCTTTACAACGGAAGCATTTTAGTTTGTGATCGCAATCTTGCCCATTCGGGCCATCCGTATCGTGAAGGCATAGAATGTTCTGGCAGCTTGATAAATGATGGTCTTGGTTTTCTTGGAAGTTTTTGATATTATAATGGAAGATCATCTTCGAAAGGTACGCATAATGTATGGTTTATACTTATACACCTAAAACATATATTTTCGAAGACGGTGAAATAATTGAACTCAAACACCGCGGAAACGTTACTAAGGATGTGTAACTCCACTAGGACAATATCATATGCACAAGAATGGCATTGACATTGATGCAGTTATGGATCGTGACGACCCTAGTGTATTGATCATTTAATCAAGATGTGTTACAATGCCATAATTATGCATTACTGATTTCAAAATAAGAGAGTGTAGTGTTTAAAATTAAAATGTTTGTCTTAAAAAATAAAAAAAATAAAATGAACGACATTTGTTTCAAACATATGTGTTTTGTTTGGGGATGCGTTCGCTGAATGTCGCATTACCTCGTTAATCTATGATTTCAAGTTGTACTAAATCAAATATCTGTTGACAAGCTCACAAACAGATGGAAGCGCCATGTATTATTAAAACGGGACCCCGTCAAACACAAAAAAGTTTTCCGTACAAACTTAAAATAAGTCTTGCACGTTTGACATTTAAATATTAAAGTGTTGTAATCAAATAAAATCTTTGTTGCTAATAAATGGTTTAAACCAAAATAACCAATATCTATTTGTTGAGACGTTATCAAAGGATATTTAAACGTTGGTGATCAATTTATATAATATTTTATGTTCTCAATGTCAATGTTTCATTGGTAGTTATGGTATAAGGTAAACAAATTGTTGGTAACCACAAACGCCAACAAACAATGACAACGATTTTGAAAAGAAAACGCACGCGTGTCATTAATAAATAATACCTCATGCGATTCTATTATATAATTATTTACAAATATTGAATTTTGTCTGGTATAAGTACATAACACTTTGTCTTCGGGTGACCGTGAATGATAGATCACGTAAGTATGTAAACCGTTGCTATTTCAGTCGCTGCCTTTAAACTCTTAAACGCAGCAAATTGAAACGATTTAGAATATTCAAAAGCAAAACTATAACAAAGGAATGACATTGAGGTATCTGTTAATAATATCAAATAGGTTTTAAAAGGACTTTGAAGGTTAAAATTTGAAGTTTGAAGGTTAAAATGTGTCATTATACACTAGTAAAATAATAAGACTTGAGTAAATAAATATTATAATATGTGTTTCATAATAAGCAGGCGTTGCGCCAAACTTAATATCCACAATGTCTGTGTACCCCTTCATATTTAACCACACTTTAATTGAACCCAAATCGTTACAGTCAATAATATCTATTTTTGTAAAAAACGTTTAATGTAATCTGACAGTAAGTTTTCAAAACATATAATGTTCCGTTTAAAAAAATCTATAATTAGTTTGGCTTAACTAAGATCATAATCGACACATCAGATAAGTCCACAGACTATACCAACAATTTTGTCTTTTATGTTTATTCATATGTTATATTCGGCCTGTATATTTCAACTATACTGTAATATGACTTTTTTTATTCTTTGATTTCACTCCTATTTCGTACAAAAACACGCTTGTCGAAAAGAGCTGTCTTTGAAAAGGTGACATATGAACAGACGTATCGATAAATTGGTAAAATTACGCTACATACACAAAGAATTTTTACTAAATTCAATTTTATATTCAAAGCAAAGATTTGCACTATAAAAACATTATGTTAAGACAATTATGATTAATAATTATAAACAAGAATTTATCGTAAATTATATTGGAAATAAATGTGATGTTGCAGCTGGGTCTTAGTTACGTTGTCATGAAAATAACACTTAACAACACTGAAAGTGTATGTTGTTGTTTACTATTATATAATGCATGCAAACAATGGTCATTTTTTCAAAATATGTTTATTGGATTTTAGAGTATTCAATTATTAAGAAGCATGTCTACGGTGTCTTAAGTAGCAACAATTTTGATAGTATACAGGTAAAAGAATTAAAACATTGTGTTAATATAGTTCTTAGTCCTTGATTAACGTAGCAGAAACTTGTAAGTAATTATCTAAGATTTGATATTACTCTCCTAGAAAACGAAACATTTTATTAGGTTTTCCCTTTAAATATTGTATAATAATTTGTTACGCCAAAGTCTCACGCACATTAACCTTTGTGGAGAGTTAACTTCGATTTTGATTGAATGATATAGAAGTCGTACATAAAAGGCTATACAATTGAATACTAGTATTGAATATACCCATTGTATTGTCCATATTGAGTTGTGGAATTAAAATTAAAGATAGCCATCGCACTTTGTCTTTTTCAACTTGGATGTAATAAAAAGTATATTTTATTAAATAGAGAAGAACGAAATTCATATAGAATGCCCAAGACCGCAGAATTGAAATTTTGTAGGCTCAGTTGGATTGAGCCTGTTCATGACCAGTACTGTTAAGTGCAAGCTACCGCCCAATTCCCCTTGCATTGGCTTAAGCAGAACACACCATTTGATATAAAAGTGATACTTTTTGGGCCAGGAAACAACCGCAGATATGTTGCGGTTATTATGTAACGTGCAATGTAACCCATTCTCACCATTCCACGAAAAAGGCGTGTCGTCCCCAAGTAAACATATGTGAGCGATAAACGAAAAAACTAAATTAAATGGAATTTTAAAAGATCGTAGATTTTCTAGCTTCCATATCACTGGTAAGCCGTGAAAAGACAAATTTTAAAGACAGACAACATATTCTAAGGATTACCATACAATATATAAAGACGTACACTAGAATCACCAAACTTCAAAAAGAACTAAATGAAATACCACGAACACAAACGAACGTAATGCTTTGCTGAACTATCCTCAAGAATCGAAAATATAACATCTTTGATTGAATGGGCGATTTTTGAAGAGGAAAAATTCAAAATGTTTCAGTCTCTGTTTGATAAGTTTGTCCATAAACGCTACTGGTAAGTTCAACCTATCGATTTCTTCCACTTTGTACCGGCTTAATCAGAATCCAACATTTAGATATAAAATGGTGGAATTTTGAATTTAGAAACACCCGAAGATGTGTCCATACGTTAATTGTTATAGAACCCTCGATATTACACGCGCGTATCCTTCCATGAAAAGTTCGTATGGTTCCAAAGTAAACAAATTCTCGTGCCCTTAAATGAGAAAAATGGTCAAAACTTAATAAAACGTGAGTAATATACGTATTTTACAATCATGTAGTGACAAATTGCTTCTTTTGTGACATTATTTTTCAATTTTGGAAATAATATTAATGTTATTGTATTAAACCAAATAATAAATATGAATCTGACAACATCTTTTCAAAATTTATGGTAACTTAACAGTTAATGAAACTTAAATTGCATGTTAGAGGCAATATATTTTCATAACAGGTGACTCTTAATCACCTATGCATAAAATTTTAAAAAAACGGATTCAAAGTCCTTCATCATGTATGACATGTAACATGTATATATTGACTACTTGATGTTTTTAAGCTTTGAAATAATAAGGTATGACAATGATACTTTATTTCTTCAATAATTGTTGCCAAAGCTGTAAAATGTGGTTTAATTGGCAGACCGTTCAGTTCTTAAAGCCCTTTGGAACTGAATTGCCTTAATGTTCGTCTTCTGTCTTGCTTCGTCGGTCCCTTATAGGTGATCTTCTTGTTGCACTGTCTTTCTTTAAGGCCTTGAGTACTTTTATTATGGTCATTGTGTTTTCTTTTGTATGTTTCTACATGAGCATTTCGATGTTTTACTTATTTCACCTTTTGTAACCATGACAAATGTTAAAGTTTCACTTGGCGTGGATTCATTTTATTTACACTGTCTCGTTTATAGGAACATGGTGGGGCTAAGAGTGACGTTTGGTGCACCATTAACCGGTTTAAACTCCCAAGCAGTATCCTGGTTTGGTTTGGGATCCTCCTGGGCTCCTTGCCACTGGCTCTTGTTGCTGAATCGTGTGGGGATAGCTGTCATTGAACGCCGCCTTTCCTTGTTGATCTTGTTTTTCATATCTTTTGGTCTGGTGGTTAACGCGCCGGACTAGTAATCAAAGGATTGCTGACCGCGTGGGTTCAAACCCTGTCAGGCACAAGCCGTTGTTTCCTTGATTACTTAGTACAAGCTGGCTCCAGAAATGGATTCGAGAGTATTTCAATAAGCTTATAGCTTCCAACACAACCGAAGTAGAATAAACTTGTTTAAACTAAACTAAACTAAAACAATGGAATTCGCGCGGAATAGTTTGAAATAATTGTTTTTTAGAATCATAGAAATTGTTTGGACCCATGCCATTTAAGTGTTCTTTAATAAGTGGTTATATCTATGTGACTGGTCGTAATGTATATACTTAAAATCATCTTTGAAGGTTACGTATTTAAGTGTCCTTTAATAAGTGGTTATATCTATGTGACTGGTCGTAATGTATATACCTAAAATAATCTTTGAAGGTTACGTGTAAGATTTCATTGAACTTATTATAGACCCTTTTAGAATAATATTTTCCATAGCAACGTATGTTGTATTTCGCGCATGCGCATTCTGCGTAGGGCAAAAAGCTCAATAAAGATAGAATACATTTAAGTGTACTTTAAGGCTTTTCAAAGGGGTGATTTCAAGTTATGCCACCAAGAAAAAAGAAATTTTGGGATGAATTGAAGTGGTAAGTACTTAAAACGTGAATTGATATTTATAATAGATATACAAAATTAGCGGGACTTATAATTCAACGACCAAAAGTCCTCTGTTCAAGGTATCATTAGGTGACGTTTTCTTCAGTAATTTAAATTAAAACAACAGCGTGTTAAAGATCGCATTTTTTACCCATGTATTACATATTATTACACAATTGGTATTCCTTTGAAAATGGATTGACAAGGCGGTAAGTGTCAAACAGGTTGACACATGACCGGTTGTTATTTGCCAGCTAGTTTATCATTCAACCGGGTCGTTTTAGTATCATGACATGGTTAATTACTTAAAACTATGAACATGATTAATCGTAATTTAAGTAACTTTTATTTATACCAATCTGATCAATGTTTATTGATTTTGTGAAGTGACAAATAGTGTACGTGACGTGCATTTCCATGTGTTACAAGGAACCGGACAAAATGTGTGTTATTCAACCATCATCTATACTTCTCAACAGTTTGAAAAATTATTTAAATATATCTATGTGACTTAAAAAAATATGTTTGGCATCACAGTCATGTCGAATAAAGGGTAAAATTAGATTAACTGAAATCTAAATGTGCATTATTAAGTACGTGTTCCGACTTTTTTCAGATTGATAATTAACCTCGATTTTATATGTTATAAAATTTATATAGAATTTTATATATAATATGTTATAATAAAATTGCTTTTATATGGACGATTTCAACAATAATTAAATTGAATTCTTTATTTGCCAATATATATCGCGTCGTAAAAAGATCTTTAAAATCGATGAGTTTTTAAAAGGAAAATTGCTGAGTTTACTCTAAAAAAATGTTTATTTGTTCTGACGCATGTTTGAATATCGCGATTATTCTTTGTGTAACCTTCATAGGACGCAGCAAATCCGCAATGTTTGGAATCTGGGATAGGTGAAGTCTGGTCGAATTCGTTATAAGGTTATTCTATAAATAAACAAGCACAAATGTTGTTGCAATGCAGCAATTGAGAAGCTCCGCGCAAAAAAATCGCTCATTACAGATACCATACCAAATCATTTCTGCACACAAGTCATTTTCTATTTAGATTGAGGACTAGTCATTATTGACGATGTTTTTTAAATCATTTAAATTTGCATAATTATACTATCGTATGCACTCTCCATGACAGAGGGGCCAGATATTAAATTAAAAAAATGCTTCCACTGATGCCTACTTGGTAAGGAAACTAATTTCAATACAAACAAGACTTGCAAGACTTTTAAATGTTATGTGACATGACAGTAGTGCAACATTGTTCTGTTTCTCATTACTTTAGTCAGTAAGATAATAAAAATATCAAAACATGTGCATTTTCTTTTTCACCTATAATGCTACTCACCTTTCATGCATGGCATGTTGATATATTGAAACATTATTTATCAATGGAAGACTGTTACCTGTATTTCAGACAGATATCATAGGGTATGAGGAAATTCACTAACATCGTGTTCATGCCAGTCAAAGATAAAAAACTACTTGACATAGGTTATAAATAAAGAGCTATTGTTAATTGATTTATTGTGAGATGAATCCACTATTTTGTTGAATTGCTTCAAAATCCTCGTCTGTCCCACCAGTGTGTTTACATTCCTATAAACCCATAACAATTCGACGAAAGTTTCCGTTGTTAAAATACAGTATTCGGCAAATCAACGTTCCACTCAAACCACCATAAAACCGATTGCCTTCAAACAAAATGGAATCAACTTCTAATAGCAAAAATTCGGAACAACAGGGTCGATTAAAATAATCAGGGGAGCTATTAATTTACTTTCGATAAGTTATAAAGGGTGCAATTTATGGTTGAATATGTTTGCATTTCATTCTGCAAAACTCTCCAGTTCGTTCAATTACCATAGCGGTTAATTAAACTACTTATATAAATTTGTTTGTTTGTTTGTTTGTTTGTTTGTTTTGGGTTTTAAGTCACATCGACACAGTATAGGTCATATCGCGATGTTCCAGCTTTACTGGTGGAGGAAGACCTCAGGTGCCCTTCCATGCATTGTTTCAGGCACGAACGGGCACCTGAGTAGAACCACCGACGTTCCGTAAGCTAGCTGGATAGCTTCCTCACATGAAAGAATCCAAAGTCCCTGTCGGGATTCGAACCCACAGCGGTGAGGGGCAAGTGGTTTGAAGTCAACGACCTTAACCACTCGGCCACGGACACCCCTCACTTATATAAATAGATTTTCGGACTTTCTCAATGTTAAGGTCATATCTTTTTATAACTTTGTTCCCGTTCTCATTCATTAATATGACATGCAGCGAATCACCGAAGGGGAGACCAATAAATGACTTTACATAATATAAATCGAAAGGATATTGTGCTTCCGAATTTATTTTTAGCTATAAATCGAAAGGATTAATTGATAAAAATCGGGTTCAAGGACAAATAAAAAAATAGTAAACACAAATAGCTCCGCGCCCACAGGAAACACATTAAAATTGAAGGTGTTACACACCCTTTAATTTGACCGATTTACATTTCAGCTTTACAAGGCCTATAATGATGTTTTTTTTTGGGAAAAAAAACTGATCTGTAATTGTTTTGTAAGTTTTGTTCGACTTTTTGTTATATATTGTCTGGTAACGTGTATAGATTAAAATTGAATACTAATAAAGCAAAGTGACTTCTTTATATCGATAAAGAAAGGACCCTATCTCTTCAGTTTTACAGATAAACTGGTACCATGTTTTGGTAACAAATTCTGTGGTTGTGTTTTTTTTTTAATATTCGTAAGTCAAAAAGTATATTTCCAGTACATTTATTAAATTTCATCGCTAGGTTTGAACCAAAAATCTTATAATTTGATCTACTGTTTGACTTTGGCATCCGTCAGAACACATCGCGGTCCTTCATAAAATAGTAACAGAAATAACTTTTCTTTAGTCCATTTACACTTAGCCTAATAGTGTGTACTTCTATATGTATATCATTGGAAACCGAAAGTGAACGTAAAAATGTATTTGAATATCCCAATTCACAAACCCAATTAAAAACATGACATCCGTTATTCCATGAAAAAGATTATGCCTGGTTAAAAATGTGAAAATACACTACAAATGTACATGTACTATATCATTGAACTGATAGAGAAAGATTTATGTTACTATCATACGTTTTAAAATGTAATATTACTTACGGTTAAGTATCTTCTTTAATCCATTTACATTGTTTTAAATCAAGTGGTATGAAATTATGCACAAGGTTCATCTTTAAAATGTTTTCAATTCAAATGTTAAAAGGAATTTTAAGTGGTACATTTGGTCCAGGAAAACTTGTAACACTATTCTCCTAAAGAATTAGTTCAGTATATTGCCTCTCCTGATTGAATTTAAATAGTTTGTATCGACAGTTTCAACGTTGCTATATTCGCGATTCGGTTCAATAAGCCGCTTGCCTATTTGCCAATGAGAATTCAACAACTCATAACAATATCGGCTGGTCTATTTATGGATTATTTAAGAAATAATATATCCCAAACTGTGATTTTATTGCTCAATAACATCACTGTTTGGAGTTCGGATGCGGGGAATTATATCACGAGGGCGTAGCCCGAGTGATATAATGGTGCGCATCCGAACGACAAACAGTGATGTTATCAAGCAATAAAATCACCGATTTGGATATATTATTTCGATTCTAACACGACATCAACAAATTAATGCTGCCGTACATTATAATTAGCTAAATTGCGCCTGATTTGTTTCCGTACTTATTGTCAGCGCGTCACATTTTTGGTGGTTACGTCACGTGTATAATGATTACGTCACATGTCTAAATATAGAACGTCAAACAGTGATTTTATAGCATAATAACACACACTTTCGGTTCTTCTATGTTCAATAGGGAAAAATTCGGGTCGTGTTAGAATAGATAATATTAACGAATGAATCAGAAAAAAATGTGAGGACGAATAACATGTTTCTGTTTGTCTTGTTAAAATCATTCAAAGAGTGTATTTGCAAAGTTTTATCATTAAATCATTTTTGTTAATAATATACTGGTATGTTATCGATCTTCCTTCAGAAAATTAACTTGATTTAACGTGTTACGCTTGTTATCCGACATTTATATTTATTTAACATGATTTAATACTTCATTTGTTGAAATCTATTAACCACAAAAAGTTCCTTTAAATTGCTTTCTTACAATTTATATTATACACGAGGCTGAAAATAGAAACGTTTTTGCAGGCTTTATTATTTTAATTAATGAATTAGTTATAATTTGAATAATGAATAAACCAAAGAAATATTTAAAAGAAACATTTTTTCGGGTCGAATATCTATTTATTCATTTCAAATGAACAACACATTTTTATTCAATGCATATGCACTTATATAGCGGGTATCCTATTCAATGAATTCAACCACCGTTTAAATTAAATGCTATTGTGGTAAATGAAAGTCACATGATATCATCAAATCGTCTGCTATAGAATGTGCTTAAACGTGTGTTTATTAGTTGTAAATGGACTTTAAAATTGCAAGTTACAGCACAAAATTCTCGATTAAAACATTAATTTAGAAGAAATCATGTCTGCGACTAAAAAACGGAATATTGCAATGTAGAATGGTAAAATATATGACATCCAATAATAAACGAAAATGCAAAAAAGAAAGAAAGAAAAAAAAAAAGAAGAAAGAAAATGTTGCACAGTCGGTTTCATTGAAAGTAGATGAGCTAGTGTATACGGTAGGCAAATATATTTTTAAATACCTGATTAATATGCAAACATGTATAATTATTATGAACATTAAAAAACATAATACATGTAGCAATTGAACACATCAAGGATCATATAATATATTGGACACGTATTGAACATCGTGAACTGAGGCTACCTGATAACTTCTTATTTATTTTGTTTTCTTTTGTTCTCGATATTTTCAATGAAAAATCTTTTCATATTCAGTTCGTCTCTGTACATGAAGTAAAGCAGATTTTAGACGGCATTTGGTCAGAAAATAAAGTCATGATACTAATTTCATGAGCCAATACTTCGGATATGTATGTAAATTGTTACCTTGTATGTTTAAATACACTAACTTGCGTCCTAAAAAGGCTCGGAACTAATTACATTAAATGAAATAATTATATCTCTAAATCTAACAAGTTTGCATTTTTTCTCAATGACAAGTTAAATGGACCATTTTAAAAAATTGCCCTCTTTGCGATATTGAGGCAAGGTGCTTTCAACATCTACTTAGCCTCTTTGGAGAAATAAATGATCGACGTTTCAACCATAGTTACACCACAATCTTCTGAAAAATGGCAAGGCACAGATGACTGTAGTCTGTCCTATAACATAAGTTTATATATCTCTGTAACTTAACAATGTCATTGGCCAAACTTGGATGCCTGCGTAATTTCGTTAGCCAGCCATGTTTTAAGTTCGCAACGCATCTTTTCACTGTATAAAATAAAGGGGCATCACTTATAACTCCTCCAAGTCGTCAAAACAATTTATCAATCAACCTTCGTATTATTTCAGTTTCAAGATTAAAAATGTAATCGAAGCAGACTTATGATATTTCTTTTCTTTACCACATGCTATCTTCTTGAAATATCAGGCAATATTTCTATCCCTCAAATTAAATTTGAACGTTAAAGGGACTCCACTGAGGTTTCTTGACATGATGGGACTGAAACTATTTTTTCAGATAATTGATGTAGGTTTAGACCTGATCTTTGTGCACAATTTCAAATCATTCGCGCAAACCGTTTTTCCAGAATAGTTATTCAAATTGTGAAAAACTGACCCAAACTGAAAAGCGTTTTAACGCTTTTCACTCAAATTAGGCTAAGAAAAGCATAAAAATACGATTTTCAATTAATTTCAAAGTATATATTTCTTTACTCTCTTTGCATATATTACTGATTAAGTGCACCAGCTCATTTATGAAAGAAATTCAAATGTTATGTTTTTAGACCTTTAAACCTCAGTGGAGTCCCTTTAAAAATGGATATGACTCTTCTACGCCTGTTTTTACTTTTGTCTTGTCTAGGGCTATGAATCTTAACCTTGCATTCATACACAACACTTCTATATTCACTTATTCTTAGAGAAAAAAAACAGTTTCGCAATACAATCGCAATACATCACTATATCATTTTTCTTCATTGAAAAAGTATACTCTTCATAACATTATGTGATTGTTTTGGTTTCAAATGGGATGAAGTGTAATGTCATAAAAAAGATATCATTCTCTACAGTCGATATCTTTATTTTACAAATCACATTTTGAGACATATCTTTACATAATATTACTATTTCTTAGATAGTAACAGTAGATAAGCAAGCGATTAATCAATAATACGCAAAATAAGGTTATCTGTGTAGTGTGACGTCACACATTGGAATACTCGAGTAGATCTTTTTAGCATGGACTATCAGTTTAAAGGCACGTCGACCGACTGAAAAAAAAACCGGAACAGAAAAAGTTTGATGATCATCCATCATTTAGTTCTGTAGTAGATGTTTAAAGGTTTTTCTATTTTAAGCTCTAATTTGATGACCATGAAACGCTGATAAGAGCCTTTGTCATCTTGCTGGGGCACTCCATAGGTATTTCTTGACAACACTGATCAAGGGTAGGTGCTCTGTTTCTACAGTTATGTGCCAACCGTAAATATATTGTCTGAGCTTTGTCATGCCAAATACTATGGCAAGAAGTTCTTTCTCAATCATGGCACATAACCTTTCTGAGTTTGTCAGGATTTGTTTGCAAAGGCTATAGGTTTTCCATCTTGCATTAAAAGAGCTGCATAAGTAGCTGTACGGTCATTCTGCGAACTGTCGCACTGAAGCACTAGTGCCTCATTTTGATCAAACGAAGATAACACTGGGCCTGGACTCAGTAAGTATGTCTTTGAGTTTCTGAAATGCTCGAGATTGATGAGTATCCCATTGAAAAATGATATCTTTCTTTAATATTTCTGAGAGTAGATTAATGATCTCGGACAAGTTTGGGGCATATCTAGATAGATAAGTTATCATGTCAAATATTGTCTAGCGCTCAGAATTGTCTTTAGGCGCTTTCATCTCTTGGACAGCCCTACATTTTTCGGGGTTTGGTTTCAATCCATCAACTGAGAGGATGTGACCAGAATACTTAACCTCCGAGACACACAAAAAATTGTCTTCATTGCAGCATGCCCCTGTGTCAAGGTTAAACTGTTTAAAACGACATTAAGAGCCAACCTGTAAATCAACAAATACCTGCCCCTTTGGGGATGAATCGACTATACCAATACAAAATTCAGTGTCACTGTCAATTTATGGCAGTTCTTGCTTTGTTTTCTTCCAGCTTGACATCAATCTTTTCTTTGATGTGACTGTCCACAATTTCCACTTTTTGTTATCTGCTGCTTTGTTCTTGGTTGGCGATTGTGATTCTTTCCTGTCTCATCATGATGTTTTGACACCGATTGTCGTTTATGATTAATGTAATCAATGATATTGGAATTAGTCATCATATCACGTAATTGTGTTTGTGCATATTAATGCGACTGTGATATCCCGATCAACGATTCACCTTTTGTGTTTTTCACGAACTGTTTCCGATTTCCGAACATTGTAAAATTTTTATCTGCTGAATATAGAATTTTATTTCGGTTGTAGATGTTTTTGAATTGCATCAGAAATTGCCTTTATTGATTTTCTTTGAAGCTCAGTAAATGTCAGAGTATTATATATCTGACAAACTCTGTCACTAATCCAAACAAGTAGGTAGGTAACTTGTATATCTTCTTCCTCTTCTTTTAACACGCCACTAAATATAAGTTTTGCATGCTGCCTGAACTTTTTGAACTCATCCATAGGGTTCCGACTGTCGCAGTTTTTTGTTGGTATGGCTACACCATTTAAATCCATTATAAAGCTGTAGAAATAATTTATTTCTCTGAAGAAAGTTAAATTTTTGTGATGCGCACAATTTAATTATTTCAAGAATACTTGTAAAATCCAAATCCAATTTAATTTCCTTTATCACAATATTGTTCCTTGTTTTACTTCTAATTTTTTTCTACAATATAAAAATAACATAGCATTAATGAATATCAAGTAGAGGGAAGTAATCCCATTAACCGTACAACTAAACATGTAAAGAGTTATCTGATTTTTATATCATAACCGATACCTTCCTAATATATTTCTCATTATATTGTTATTATATCCTTTTACAGCAGAAAGTGACTTACATTTAAGTGTTACACAAAAAGTTAGTATAGCTCTATTTTTCACATAAAAAGCAATTTAAGATATCGCAGGAATGTTGATTGTGTCGTTTATGTCAATGTTCTCTCAAATTCGTTTTAAAGGTGACCGAATTGGAGCACTATACGTTTGATCACGCGATGTTTGTTGGACCCGACGATTGCTTTTGATACAAAATACCGTCCGATTTTAAGGGCACCCGACCAAACATCGCCCGGTCCCCGGCCGGCGCCCGATGTTGAATAGGCACCAGTAGACGAACGATAATTGCCCAGTACCCGGACTTTTCATGCACGGGCACCAGGTCGTCCTCGTTTTGTCGTACGGCGATCGCTTAGCTAAAGATTCTTGTAATTGCGGCTTGAGTTTTTTTTTGTAATTGCCTACAAATGTATATATGGATTCCTTTGGATTTAGCATGAGTTTATGCCCGAGCAAGAATATCTACACGGATTATTATTAAGGAAAAGGCAATTTACAATTGTGAGCATTGGCCATCCTCTTGTCTCTATCAACTGCCTTCTTTGCTGGCATTTCTTAAAAGGATATCATAATAACTTGCCAAGCCTTTGCCGCCCTGCGCCCACGCGGCGACCTTCCGATCCATTTTAAATCTTACAGACACCGTCCGGATATCAATAACATCAATTCGGCAAACTATCGCCCGGTGACAATTTGATTCATGACAACGCAAAGTATTAGATTTAAAATCGTCCGGCGTTTGCGAAATCGTCAAATCCGCAGATGTTGTAAAAGTCGTTAAATCGGGCGGCGGCCGTTTTATTGCTTATATAGGCCCGAAATCCGTATATTTGGATATCCGGATATTTGTTTTTGTTTGCGTTTTAAAATATGATTCATGTTATGGAGGCAAACTTTAATTTATTATTTTATTAATTGAAAAGTAAATGTCAAAATTCAAGGAGTGTCCTGTCTTATCGAATAATATTTCCTAATATTTGACCAGTTTTTGCCATCGTATTTGTTGTGTCGGACACTGTCTTACGGAAACGTTAAAGTCGATCGAAGCTTTTCCTGATCTGATTGAAATTTATTTTATAAGTTACATTTTTGTCTTTTGAGAAACATTTGTAAATCGGCAAGCAAAAAAAATGTTTTACCATAACTACGTCCATTACTTTATTTACTTGTAGTCTGTAAAATCATCACCGTTTTCCGAGTCGATGATTTGCTTTTTCAGGTTTTTTTTCTGGGTTTCCCGTCTTTTTCACAGCATGTGGTTTGTATTGCTGCCTGCCGTATAGATTCTACAAGCATATTATTCAGCCTGAAATTAAAAAAAAACTGTGCAGTTTTTTTTTTAAAATATTTGATAAATAGGTCTACGTGTATTGACATGGTCGGTACAAATACTGCAAAGTTATTCATACAAGTTTAATCATTTTTTTATAATTGGCATGTTCATGCCATGCAATACCCCATTAAGTGCTTCAAAATAAGTTAAGTGTGAATGCTTACCAAAAATCAGCAAAGTTCAAATATCGGTTAGATTATTTGAATTTTGGCAACAAAGAATAAAAAGATTTTGAGACAAATGAAAATAAAACAGGTCCGTTCCTAGGGTACGGCGGGCCTTTAAAGTATTTTGCAGGAAGTAAAATAATTTTCCATCTGAACATTTCAGTGTGTATATAAAGCTTAAATTTCAGTCTCGGTTATTGCTCATTACTACAAGTCCTTCCACGAAATACATGTTTAGCTTTAAACGACCTGATCGTGTACTTCACATGATAACATTATTTTTTCAAACAGGATGTATATATTTCTTTATTTCAGGCTCATCTTTACATGTATACATTAAATTACACATAAAACGTTAAACACAAACATTAAATACATGAAAGCCATTCTAAAAGAATTACAAGAGACTATTTATTTTTTACATCTAAGGGAGACAACTCCACAGTCCATATCACAGCAGTTACTGTTTTATGCACTGAGGAGTTTTCCTCCTTAGCTTCACAATTATCATTCTTTAAAAGGTTGTTGTATTTTAAAAAAAAATATGACCTCAATATTATCGAACTATTGTATCACTATACACAATCACGTATTCACTTAATGATTTGCGGCGTGATATAAATATAGATATGAGGTATAAAAAGTCTGTCAAATTTAAATAGGTTTTCAGTGTGCCACTGTGTCTCGACTTTACAAAGTAAATAAAAAGCTGTTCATCGACGTCCGAATTCTGATTTTGGTTAATGTTTATTTTTTTTACTGTTACATTGTATGTTATTTCTTTAGGAATTTTCTTTAAACTTCAAATATTGTATGTATATGAAATATCAGTGTGTAAACTCGGTTGGTCAAGCAGTCGAAATATTGAGATTAATGACAGAGTAACCCTCCCAGTCTTACGGTAAGAAGATAGCTACTTTAATCTCTTCCAAGAACAAACAATAACAGCAAGTATATATAGAAGTCCGTGCCATCTACAAATAAGTAAAGTTTTTACATAGCATACTTGTGAGTCACTGTAATGGCCAATTATTACTCAGAAATGTTATCATTTTATTTCTTAACAACTGCTTATTTGGTATATTGTTACAAGAATTCCAAATAACATATACTCATTTGCTCATTATACTCCTATATGCACAAAAATATATACTCATTATACTTAATGCTATTTATATAAATATGAACTATCGTTTACATCTTCAGTTCTGCTGGCAACTGGTATAACTATAATAGTGAATAATTATGGAAGTCAAAATACTGCTTTGTTTACATTTTGCTACCTTTATGATACATAACTACATGTCCAAGGCTGCTTTTTCAGTTTAAACATCTAGGATGCTCTTAATTCATTATTTAAACATCATTAAACACAGTTTGACATTTCTAAATAATAAAAAAAAATAACAATAATGTTTTTTGGGGCATTATGTGTTTTAATAGTAAGAGTACAAGTCGAAACGGAACTCTAGAAACTACTATGTGGTGAATGATGGATATACAGTTCACTTTAATTAAAAAATTGTCCATTATTAGAAAAGTTAGACTTCAGTTAGTTTAAACAATACTTTAATTCAATTTATACAACATAAATATATATAGTAAGCATAAACAATCACACTGATATATTTCGTGGACTGGAAAACAAGACAAATGTGACTTACGTGAATTCCTTTCCACAAAAGACTTAAGTTATCTAAATATAAGTGACAAAAAACTGTAATTATCAAATAACTTCTTAAATGTTTAGCGCAATCACTCGACATTGCAGTGTAAATCTATATCTATAATACTAAATAGTATGTGAAGTATAGATACGATTCATAAGAAAAGAAAATGTTATATCATAATTTATTGACTGTAGGGATAAATGATTAAAATTATTCTTGACATATTCAGAAATGTATTCAGCAAACAATAATAAGAAAACAGTAATAATAGCAAACCTAGCGTCATGGTGTCCCTTTACTACAACCTGAACATTTTTTTGATAAATAAGTCGCAAAAGTAAGAAACATGATTTTCTTTTTTGCGCATGCGTATGTTGAGTTCAAGAGCATGTCCATTCTTGATTAAAAAGGAAACGGAAACTTAAAATACAAATATAGAAATTGTTGATTATACAAATAAACATACACACGTTACATGTAAGATCCACGGTTGTAAAGCTTTATCACACTATATAGTTTAATAGTAAATAATCAGCAGACTGGCCACAGCTTTCGCAAACGCGGTGGATCCATCGCAGCGGCGATGGAGTATTCGTCGCAGAAGCGGTGGATATATATGGCCGTTTTCTGTTGTCGGTAAATTTATGTTTTCAAGTTTTACGGAAAACACCTAGTGAGCCTGTAGCCAACATATGTATTCTTCCGATTTATTACACTCACACGATGTAATTCATTGCCATTTATGCAAACACTTCTGTACAGTTTGTCGAGGGGACGCCATTTTTGCCTAATTTTGGTTTAAAACACGTACAATTGGTGCAAAACGACCCATAAATACACCGGCATAGCATCGTATGGATGACACTTAAACAAAATAACCATATGTTGGTTATACCGAAAGTATATATAACAAACAAAATATTTTTACACAATGGAAAAGGATGAGAATGATAGGCAAGTCGTATGGTTTGTCATAAATAAGTAACAGTTAATAGTTAGTATATACTAGACAAGGGTATAAGTATTAATTATACACACAAATAAATAAAATAAGTGAATTGTGAAGGCGTGCATCGTTAATTTACGAATACGATAAAAATTCAAATAATAGAACAAATTACATCACATGGAATCAATTTAAAGTTACCTTTACATTACATAATAAATAATTTTTCTAAATTTCTAACTCTCTGCATTGTTAATAAGAGATTCTATGTACCTCTTTTCATTCAAATCTTATTAGATATTATTAAGTCAAGAAGTAATACTGCATTATAGCAACGTTCAATATTGTCATAACATTTACATGAAGACCATAGTAAAAAAAGTTTTACATTATGATGTTTAAGTAAATATCATTTTACTAGTAGAATACTCAAGGTGCTCTCTGTGAGTCAATTGATATTTGTTATCGCAATATATATCAGGTCGAGATAGTCCAGTACGAATCTATAGCTAGTCATGATTACAAAGATCTTTTTGATAAGTAAATTAATGATAAAACACATGTACCTAACAATCCTGATATATTAATATATCATACAACCCCTTGTTGATACGAGTATTTATGTTTTTTACCTTTTATATTATGTATATAGTGCTGACCATTTCTAGAGTATAATTAACATTCTATTTTTATTTGATACCTTTCAACCTAACCTTTTACCTAAAGGCAATTAATGTACTTATTGAGGAATTCAATGCTGCAGAATTAAACAAACGGGTATTTAGATATGAATTGCTCTTCATTATCAATTTATTAAGTGACTAAACACTGTTGACAGCTTTTGCTACCACATTAACTTATCATAATGACTGATATCGGTCGGTGAGAAAAGAAAGAACATTTTTAATATTAGCAACAAATGTCCATTGATAGGCCAGAAGTTTTGGCAAATATATAAATATACTCTATCATATAAAAATATTCTCACACTAAAAAAAAAAAAAAAAAAAAAAAAAAAAACTCTCGTAAACTTTATTATCCATTGTGTTTAAAACTGTAAAAAGTAGGACACTTAAATGAATTTTTGTATTAATTTTTATGTTCATGATAGGGTCATTTTACAAAAACATCTCACAAAAGCTAAAATCGAAAGCATTGGAAAACACACCCGTTTTTACTAAAGCATGCTTATAATTAGCTATTTTACTGTCTTTAATTAATGAATCAATACAGTTACCAAATATGACAACAGAATATTTTGTAAACGGAGTTCGCATCAAATACTGTAAACATTTCAGCTTAACAACGTACAATATTTCAGGCATGAACGATCAAAGTCGAGTCATAGAATACATGTAGTAGATTTTGACGCGATGCATCAATTAAATCAACCATACTGTTACTTGCAATTACATGAATAGAACTGTATTTATTTCGTTATTTCACGCAGGCAAATGAGTATTTATTGATACTGGACATGTTACGATTATTCTAACTCAATAAATTAACGATTACAGAACCATTTCATTTTACATTTGAGAACATACATGAATTGATTAAAAAAGACATCACATGTGGTTTGTTTACATCTCATTAAAAGAGCCATTTGAAACAAAGGCTAGAGTGAGTTATATTGTAATAATTTGTTATATTTTTCCGGTTCATATTTGATGTGGTTTGTTTTTCTTACAAATAATTTGAATAAATGTTAATTATTTTGATAAGTTTATATTACAGTTTTGACACTGCAAATGCGGCAAATAAGAAAATACAAATTTAAATCACTTCTTGGGTATTTTTTTGTCTAAATTCATTAAACAGTTTATTTATCTGACAAAGGGACAGTCCAATAAATAGAAAGTGTCTTCCTTTCTTCATAAAAGAATTATTTAGCTACGCGTTTACTCGAACAAAAGGTGAAAAAAGCATTAAAAATAACTTCCTGTTGAGTTGAATATCAATTACCTTACAGCAATGCCAAAAGCTCCTAAATTTGATAAAATAACAATACAAACACACTAAAATCTAGTCAAACCTGGTTTCCTGTGACTTACTTTGAATTAAACATGTATAGAACATATATGGTTTAACAGTGCAATTTATAATTTCTCAAATATACGCTATTAATTATATCCCATGTTATATATATCTAAAGGGGGTGGCGGTTAATCTTGGTCGGCACTGTTCGCAATGACAGATTCAGTAACTGAGATTCATGCTAAGAGCATGACCGTCTCTTTCAAACAAATATATTTTCACCAACAATGATCCTTTTTGTTATGTTTGCATTATCTTTTTATCTTAGATTGCTACATTCCAGTTTTAAATAAGAAGGAAAATACTAAAAAACACAATCAAATGCTGTAGAACCAGTAAGGAAATATTCTGTTTTCCCTTCTCATTGAATCCTTCGCGTAACATGCCGTATCATGTTTTCAGAATGTGTTTATTTCTAGTTGACAAAGAATCGAAGTAAAAGATATTCTAACCTAAAAGTTTTATTTAGACAACATTAGTGGAAACAGGCACATATACATATGTTTTGTATATTATAAGGACAAATAGCTAAACCAATAAACTGGAAACTTAGCAAAGTGTAGAGATGTGATATCGCTTTAAGATATATAAATGATGAAAATGAACACAAGTTATCGAGCAGAAAAAAACACAATATTTAACGAAGTCTCAAAAGTTAATACGTTTATTGATTCAATATTTGTAGCATGATATTTTTGCTATCTGAAGTCGAAAATCATTTTTCTGCTACGCTGACTTCGTCTTTGATTCTTCTGCAAATTAAGAGATTAAGATACATTTCCGGGTTTGTTTCATCAAACATAGTGCATATTGATTCGCTTGATTCGCTATGCAATTGGCTTTATTCAGTTAGTTTTGATGAATTGTGAACGTATTAATACATTTTTTACAAGTTATTACCAATTATATAAAGGTGATGAATAAATAAATAAATAAATATCCACGAACACCTTTGAAAGTTTAAGATGTTTCCAAGCACTGTGAAATATGAAAAAAAGTGTTTACTTTCATTTTTTCTAACATGGACATAATTATGGACTTTGAAATGAAGACCAGACAATATGTGTTAAAACCTTTCATTTCTTTTTCAAAGTAACCATGTGAATAGTATATGGTTGTACATGTATATTAGACAGCTTTAATTCATATTGCTAAGGTATAAAGAATATGTAAGTAGTCAACCTTTTATTCATATTTTCTTCTGATGTAGCCATCCTTGGATGTCTTTGACAACATAGAAATGAGCAGATCTGTCAGCAATTCTCTCTCTCTCCAAATGTCCTGCTATTTCCCTAACGCTTCCACTAGGAGTTTTGTATCACCAGCATCAGGTGCCACTGCGTCTGTCTGAGTGTCAGTGTCAGGAGTGTCAGTGGTTGCGATATCATTAACTGTTTCCTTTCCGTCACCAACAAAAGCTTCTTGATGACCAAGCAAGCATTCATCTTGAATAAAGAAACGTTTTAATAATAAATAATATATATCGGGTAGCCCACAATTTCAAAATTACTTGCTACCAAACGTTGTGGGTTCGAATAACGTCAGGGACTTTGGATTATTTCCGCTAGCTATTCAGCTATTTCAGACAGCCAGTTATGTTGGCTAGGCACACCTTCGTGGATCATTTTAGACACAGGCGGGCTGTTTCCTTCACCAGTAAAGCTTGAAAGTCAACAATTGAGTCAATTTAGATTTTAACAAAACCATCACAGTCAAAGCAACGACTTAAATGAGCTCTCGTTTATTTAGAGTATATAATTTTATTATGTTGCCAATTTCCATGTTTAATTGTTCATCGGATCCTATCAGTCTTTTTCACAAACCTCTCGTTCTTACTCAAATTTAACTATCTCTTGTTTGGTATTGTTCCCTTTGTTATTTAAGTATTAATATAATTATTTGCATAACAGATTACTTTACTTACGTGCATCTGCTGCCGCTACCTCAAAGGCACACAATATTATTTTCGTGTCTGCTGCTTGAGCCTGCTTCTATAAAATACAAGGATAACAAAAATGTTTTCCCTCTAGAATTAATGAATAAGTAAAATGAGGTTAACTGTAACAGCTTCAGATTATTGTATATCGGCATTCAAACACTAGAATTTTAATTATAATATAATACCTCGGTAAATCTTCTTTTAAACTGGTTTTTAATTGTATTATATTATGAATGTTTTTAAGTAAATTGGGGCTATTAATTTATGAACTCTATAAGATTCATTTTACTCAACAATAAAAAACCTAGTCTCATGGGTTCAAACCCGTAAGGGGTCAGTCGTTGTTTCCTTGAGCAAGAACTTTTACACTCATTGCTCGATACTGGTTGGTTCCAGGAACGGATTCAAAATTATGTCTTTAAGCTTATAGCTTCCTACACAATCGAAATAAAATAAATTCTGTACACTGTATATCCTAAAACTTACCACGTTTGCGGCAGTCCTCTAGAGCTAAATCTGGATTAGTATCTTCATAAATGAAGTACTATATGTGACAGTGAACCTAACGTTTTTGGCACGTTTTACTTGTCTGAAGGTGAACGTGCACGAATACAAAAGCAAAAAATTGAGTTACGTGACCTTACGCAAAGACAAAAATGTCCATCTCTATATGCATTGTTTATGTTTTATGATATGTTTTTTTTTCATTTAGTAAAACAAATAATAAGATAATCGAAAACGAATGGAAGGAACACAGAATTTACATACCTACATGATTATAAATTATTTTCGCAAATAATTCACCGCATTCGCCCCCAATGAAAACCTTTATGTCGTGAATAAAACCTGAAAAAAATGATATAAGAATTTGAGTTTTGCCATTCAGTCAATTTGTACAGCATGCATATATTGCACACTATTTCTATTTTATATAAATATTATTGCAAATCTCGGGGTGTAAGTGGCCGAGTGGTAAAGTTTAAACCACTTACCTCTTACCGCGAAAGATTCGAGCTTTGCATTCTTTCAAGTGAGAAAGTTATCAAGGTAGCTTACGAACGTTGGTGGTTCTACAAGGTTTAAGAAGTTTTACCAGTAATGCTGGTCATTCGCCTTATGTCCTATACTTTGTTTGTCGAACACTCATAATGATCATGAAAAAAAAAAACAAAAACACATTTTTGTGTGACCCCCCCCCCCCAAATTTTTTTTTTTAAAATTTTCTTTCGATCTTTTTTGTTGTTCGTTATGGAGGTGAATTCGAAAACGTGTTGAACATAGCTGTATATGTTGCCATAAACTAACATAAAAACCAAAGACAAAAAAAATTTAAAACAACAAAAACAAAAACAAAAAGCTAAAATAACTATATCGTTTGACCAGGGGTATTAGGCTATTTTTTATTAGTTCTATAGTTCTTCATGAACGTTTATATGGACAGGGCAATGCTACGTTAACAGCACGCAGCTCTACACGAAACACTAAAAAGGCACACTAAGATGAAAAGTTTCAATAGTAATTTAAATTTTGGTTACTCAATACAATGCACAATACCTCAACACCTTCATTCACACAATCATTATGCAAAGGGTCGTCAATAAAAGCTAATGCATATTTAGTCTTTGAACAATCGTATAACAATAATATATTTGTTGCACCTCCAATATCGTTTCTCCAAGGGACTCTTTGTTCAAGATCTACCAGTGCTTCGGTTTGTCCAATCTGTTGTGTTGCCCCTTCTCCTGCATCCCTTTTCATAAGGTAAAGTTTTTCCCCTGTCCCCTCAAAGTCCCGTTTGAACAATGCTTCCATGAGTTTAGTATATATATAATCATCATCACTTCATATTATTGCAATATATTTATTTAATAAAAGTGTCAAGACGTTTGTTTTCATACAGTTATAAAGGAAGAATGAAAACTGGATGTAGAGTATTTATCTAAGAATATGATAATATAAACATTCTAAGAAGTGGAAATATGAACAGAAGATGACCCCACGTTTCACTGTTTTGTCACGCAAATTTCTTTACAATTACTAGTGCAAATTATTATAGCAAGTACACACAACACAAATCTAAAATGCTCATTTTTGTCTGTCAAGGGGGCATAACGTACTCTGGTGATTTTCAAAATAATTAGATAAAAATACACGTGTTTAAGCTCACTCAATGACAACTATTTTTAGAAAGTTACATGCCTCTAGCGATAATGGCCGATTGGGGCCATTAAAAACCGCGAGAAATTGTATCCTTATAAAATATAATGTCGCGGACAACTAATAAAATGTTAGGCCAAAATATTACAAAACATCGCCATATATATTGGTTTAAAAATGTTTATTTAAGCTCGATTGCGAAACAAGTTCTTGCAACTTAATTTAATTTAATCACTTTCGAGTCCACTTCCTGGAACCAACCAGTACTGGTGTCTTATGGGGAAACATGGTCGTGACCCGAGTAGGGCTCGATCCCATGATCTCTGGGCTGAGAGGCAGACACCTTAACCACTAGGCCACCGCTATATATATTTAACGGAGGTGGCGACTGGTCTTGGTCTGCACTGTTAGCATTGACAGGTTCAGTTACCGATAGAAGGCAGAGAGCATGACCGTTCTAGTACATCAAATAAAACCTCATAATAATGTTCCACTTTTGTTGTGAATACATTTTCTTTGAATCTTAGATTGCGACATTCCAGGGTCAAAAAACGAAAGACAAGATATTTTGTTTTTTTGAGCATGTCCATAAAATATGCACGTAAAATACACTTCCTTCCATTGTTGTTATAATTTTCATTTCTAAAATGAAAAAAAAATCTTATCAAAATTGATAACACATGTTAAGGGTATTGTGGTCCAAATAATAAGCAAGCAACAATTATTCTATCAATTTTTGATCGATTTCAGAAAATTGTGACTAATTGTTGTTTTATAGACAAATGCAATTAAATTTCATAGAAAGTGTAAATAAGTAAGTGATTCCTACAGGTGGCCTAAAAAGAGGACATATTGTTACAGAATGAAGTGGTAAAGCCAATGAACCAGTGCTACTACTCACTGGTAATGTTGAGCGCTTTCACAAATTATCAAATGAAAATATCCAGAAACTGAAAACATATCTAAAATAATCAGATAATGACGTTTACGTGACGAGTTATTTCAAATGAATATTTATATTAGTTAAGTTTTTCTCGTCTGGTTTTATATCGTATTGAAAACAGATTTATTTGTCGTTTACGTGACAAATATGTCCAATCGTCTTACCGAAAATTAGGTTTTATGATGGCAATGTGGTATTGATACGGTTTCCTATTTGACTTTATTGTAACAGTATCAATGTAGACATATTTTGTAAGGTAAGCTTTGTTCTTTTTGTAAGAAAAAAGGCCAGTAAAACTGTTCCTGTGCAGTGTATCATTGATGTTTTAAGTTAACCGAAGACAAATTTGGCATTCTTGAATACCATTTTAGATATATTATTGACCAAAACTAACGTTCTACCTTAAAAAAGACTCATTATATTCAAAGTTGTTAAAATTGATAAAATCACTTGAACTGTTGTACCATATACATGTACACATTAATGCACATAGAACCTTTATTTATAAAAGATGCTCTTGAAAAACAGAACAGTAAAAGTTTATTTTCATTTTTTTTTTCACATTTCAAATTGGCTAGCTCATTGTGGAAGCGTGAGAAAAAGTTTGGGGAAAGGTCAATGGAGAAACAGTTTGGAGAAAGGTCAATGGAGAAACAGTTTGGAGAAAGGTCAATGGAGAAACAGTTTGGAGAAAGGTCAATGGAGAAACAGTTTGGAGATAAGTCAATGGAGAAACAGTTTGGAGAAAGGTCAATGGGGAAACAGTTTGGAGAAAGGTCAATGGAGAAACAGTTTGGAGAAAGGTCAATGGAGAAACAGTTTGGAGAAAGGTCAATGGGGAAACAGTTTGGAGAAAGGTCAATGGAGAAACAGGTTGGAGAAAGGTCAATGGAGAAACAGTTTGGAGAAAGGTCAATGGAGAAACAGTTTGGAGAAAGGTCAATGGAGAAACAGTTTGGAGATAAGTGAATGGGGATATAGTTTGGAGAAAGGTCAATGGAGAAACAGTTTGGAGAAAGGTCAATGGGGAAACAGGTTGGAGAAAGGTCAATGGGGAAACAGTTTGGAGATAAGTCAATGGAGAAACAGTTTGGAGAAAGGTCAATGGGGAAACAGTTTGGAGAAAGGTCAATGGGGGAAACAGTTTGGAGAAAAGGTCAATGGGGAAACAGGTTGGAGAAAGGTCAATGGAGAAACAGTTTGGAGAAAGGTCAATGGAGAAACAGTTTGGAGAAAGGTCAATGGAGAAACAGTTTGGAGAAAGTTCAATGGAGAAACAGTTTGGAGAAAGGTCAATGGAGAAAACAGTTTGGAGAAAGGTCAATGGGGAAACAGGTTGGAGAAAGGTCAATGGAGAAACAGGTTGGAGAAAGGTCAATGGAGAAACAGTTTGGAGAAAGGTCAATGAGAAACAGTTTGGAGAAAGGTCAATGGAGAAACAGTTTGGAGATAAGTGAATGGGGAAATAGTTTGGAGAAAGGTCAATGGAGAAACAGTTTGGAGAAAGGTCAATGGGGAAACAGGTTGGAGAAAGGTCAATGGAGAAACAAGTTTGGAGAAAGGTCAATGGAAAACAGGTTTTGAGAAAGGTCAATGGAGAAACAGTTTTGGAGAAAGGTCAATGGAGAAACAGTTTTGGAGAAAGGTCAATGGAGAAACAGGTTGGAGAAAGGTCAATGGGGAAACAGTTTTGGAGAAAAGGTCAATGGAGAAAACAGTTTGGAGAAAGGTCAATGGAGAAACAGGTTGGAGAAAGGTCAATGGAGAAACAGTTTGGAGAAAGGTCAATGGAGAAAACAGTTTTGGAGAAAGGTCAATGGAGAAACAGTTTGGAGAAAGGTCAATGGAGAAACAGTTTGGAGAAAGGTCAATGGAGAAACAGTTTGGAGAAAGGTCAATGGGGAAACAGTTTTGGAGAAAGGTCAATGGAGAAACAGTTTGGAGAAAGGTCAATGGGGAAACAGGTTGGAGAAAGGTCAATGGGGAAACAGGTTGGAGAGAGGTCAATGGAGAAACAGTTTGGAGAAAGGTCAATGGGGAAACAAAGTTTTGGAGAAAGGTCAATGGAGAAACAGTTTGGAGAAAGGTCAATGGAGAAACAGTTTGGAGAAAGGTCAATGGAGAAACAGTTTGGAGAAAGGTCAATGGGAGAAACAGTTTGGAGAAAAGGTCAATGGAGAAACAGTTTGGAGAAAGGTCAATGGAGAAACAGTTTGGAGAAAGGTCAATGGAGAAACAGTTTGGAGAAAGGTCAATGGAGAAACAGTTTGGAGAAAGGTCAATGGAGAAACAGTTTGGAGAAAGGTCAATGGAGAAACAGTTTGGAGAAAGGTCAATGGAGAAACAGTTTGGAGATAAGTTCAATGGAAGAAACAGTTTTGGAGATAAGCTGAATGGGGAAATAGTTTGAACAAAGGTCAATGGAGAAACAGTTTGGAGATAAGTCAATGGGGAAATAGTTTGGACAAAGGTCAATGGGAATCTAATCTGCTTGAATGCATCACAAAGTTCATAAAAGTCAAACATTGCCTTTGTACATTTTAAGACTAACCAAATAAAAATAAAAATCTTGCTAGTTTTAACAATTTAATTAGAATTTAAAACAAGCATCTCAAGCATAATTTTTGTAAGATTATTTTGTATAAATCATTTGTATAATTCTCTGTTAACCATGACCTTGCCCTTATATGTTTGTATTATAGATAGAAATGGCTATAAATGTTGTACATAACATTTAATGCTGAATAAATATAATGTTATGTTATGTTAAAATGGAATTTTAAAGCAAGAAAGCTAAAATGTGTAGATCTATTTTTGGATAGTCTGCAATCCGAAGGTGTGATTTCGTAATATAACATAAACAAAACTAATTGTTTCGTAAACATTGTAATATGAAAACTATATAATATCAATTTGAATAAACTTTTTACAATTATGAAATCAGTAAATGAAAAATCTCGTCTTCGTGCAATTATTTTTATAGAACCATTATACAAGCATAATGTTTTTTTTTCTCTCAATGACTGGTGGAATGTCCTTTGCTGTTGAATACCTCATTCACATTTTCACAGACATACGGGTTTACAACTATGTAAAGATTTCCCATATGGCACAGATGTTCACTTCCATGCATCTGTCTAACCAATCCTTCGCAAAAAGGACTTGTCACACATATGCCGCCATCTTCAGAATAAAACATAATATGGCCTCTTGACAAGATTGGTGATCACGTGACAATTGTTTACGCTTCTACGATAACATAGAGTCATCGCTTATGGCCTTGACTATGACTTGGAAGGTATTTTCTGATGTACCATTATATCTTTCAGTACATGTATTTGAATAATAAACAAATACCATGTTCCAAATTTAAATGGTACATACATTTCAATTGTAGCTCCTTTACTTTTCCCGTTGCAGAAAATTGTTCCTTTCGTTACTCCATTTTCACGCCTTTTGTATTAATTTTGTTTTATAATTGGCATCTGTTCCTTAGCTTTATCATGTAGATTATATATTAATACTTTAAACTGATATCTACTTTATGTGCCATATACATTTATAGTATATACAATTGATTTAAACATGTTTCTATGATTAAATTTATGTTGTTTATTTCGTATATCATGTGTGAATACTTTAATAAATAAATAAATAAATAAATAAATAAATAACTAACTTTCATTCATTATATATTGTGATCGCAATCTCGTGTTCATTTTCACTTATTTTTTAAGCTCAAATGGCCCTTTATTTCGTGGACTTGACAACTTGAGAATATCAGCTCGAGAGCTTCAAATTTCACAAAACAAACAAATTGCTTCTATATTATACAACGAATCCCAAAACCAGCGATATACATTCCCAAAAATGATACAAAAACGCATTCGTGCGAATACGTATTTTGCCAATTCTGTGCTCAATATTTTCATACCTAGTTTTACTTTCATGACCTTTATATCGCTTTGGCGTTTAAATTGAAAGAGACAGAGACTTGGATAATAATCGATGTCTTTTTGAGAGATTTACTTCTAACTTTTCACTTTATTACTTACTACTGGTTGACTGTTGAATGTGATTAACAAATATTTAGTAATCCAAATAACAGCAGTCGGTAGACAGTAATAATAATAATAATTATAATAATTTAAGATAATAAACATAAGGCAGTTGATATTAAATAGTAAACAGATTGTAACTTGGTAGTGCATATATCTAAAACAGTAACATTAGGTAGTTGATATTAAATAGTAAACAGTTTGTGGTACATATATCCCAAACAGTAGATACTAAACATTAGACAGCAGAGAGTAATAATAAAGCGAATATTAGACAGTAAGCAAGCAGTAAAATGAAACAATAGATAACAAGAAAAGCATTGATGCAAAGCTTCAAAGGGCGTCCAAGCAAGAAATGCAGCAAGTGAAGATGAACTAGTAGACATATGATGACAAGATATTCTTATAAACTTTTCAATGGTTTTTACCAGAATTTTATATCACTTATGAATGAGTGGACGAAAGACATTGTTCATTATGAACTTTGATTGGCATGCTAGAGATTAGAATATTACTTGTTATTTCTTTATGACCGTGGTTATTAATAGCAACGGATTTTGTGTGTTTGCGTTTGTTTACCCTCGCCACTGGAAAGAGACCATATGGGCGAGCAATGGATATACATGTATACAATCATTTATAATCCATATGTGTAACGCATGATCAACACCACACTTGTGTAATTGTCACTTATTATGTTATCGCTATTAGCGAAGACTCCCTCTTAAGGTATCTATTCACACTTAGTAAAAATATGGCACTGGTTATATTACCATGTTGATCATGTTGAGCATAATTGTTTATTATACAATAATTGTAATATCTATTAATTTTGATAAAAAAATTACAGATTTTATGAATATTGTTTTCTTTTCTTTTTTGTGTTTTATGTGCTATTTTATGTTTACTTACTTTTTTTAATTTAAATTGTAAAATAAATTTTAAGAATTCAATTGTCATATTGACCGACGATTATAGGTAAAAAATTAACTGGAAAAAGGTTAGTAAATAATGGTTAATCTTTCAATATATAATATTGTTTATTCTTATATTCTTAAACCATGTACATTTGTATTTTTCTTTATCATTTTTTAAATTATCAATCAATTGAATAATTCATAAAATCTAATTTGTAACTTTGAATAATTCCTCGTCATCTTTACTAACCACGAATAACAAATTAAATAAAATGTTTCAAAGTTGATAGTGTCATATTAATACCATAAAAATGTACCTTTTTTCTCAATTATTGTACATATTTATTGTTTTTATCTCATAAAGATAAAATGAAACATGCTATTGTTGTTGTTCTTGTTGGTTTTTTCTCCGAATTGTATGTTTATGTATAAAAATAATCAATAAATTTGAGAGTTGATCTGTGTTCATTAATTATTGTAACCAAATTAACTGACAAACATTCATTTTGGAAAAAAAAGCTTATTTACCTGTAAATTATTTGTTCTGTTCTGTAACGATATCAAACATCTACTCCAAAACCGGGAGAGACCGGACAATAAACGCGTGGTACTATTCGCCGGTCACTAGTAAGTCCCGGTCAAAATAGACCGGGAGAGACCCGGAATTACCGATAGGAGCACATCCCTCTATAAATAGATTTTCGGAATATTTAGGTCATCAACTCATCATTCTATTTACAGCTTTCGGATAAATGTACAACAATAACATACCATAATAATCCACTGTGTAAATTAAAAAAAAAACGAAGAGCGCGATTTATTGACGGAAAAGGTCATTTCATTTGAAAATGTTTGCAAGTTCGCTATTCATTGTACCACGGATTAATTAATAATCAAGCACCTTCATACCGATCGGAATGATCGACTTTTATTATGACCGACTAAAAGGCTCGAGAAGTTGCTGTCGCCCTTTCACAAAATCTGATTTCATTCCATAAAGGGGCGCTGCGCTTCGGCGCGGACGCCAAAAAATATGAAAGATACACGAGCAATGTGTTTGATTCTAGTTTATAAATAAAGTCAGAACTAAATATTGTAATCCAAAGGTTTAATGCAGACAACGTAAGTGAGAAAGGGCACGTATGTATATGTTTTACATATTATTAGGCCAAAAGCTAAGTCAATAAGCTAGATACTTAACAAAATGTAAAGACGTGATATCGTTTAAATGGGGAAATATATTGAATATATAAATGATGAAAATGAACACAAATTATCGAACAGAAAAAAATATTTTTCACAGTCTCAACAGTTTATAAGTTTATTTATGCAATATCTATAGCATGATATTTGTGTAATTTGTTGTAGAAGATTTATTTTGTCTGCTACGCTAAATTGTCTTTGAATTATCTGCAAAGAAAAAAGAGAATAAAATAATACTAGGTGTGTTTCATAAAACATAACGCACTTGTACTCGCTTAATTATTCGCTATGCAATTGGCATTATACAGTTAGTACTGGTAAATTGAGACCGTATTAATACATTGTTTACAACTAACTACCGATTATATAAAAGATGATTAAGCAATAAAAATATACAATAAACGTTTTGAAGGATTAAGATGTTCCTATCTCCTTCTTATGTAGGAGTGTCAGCGGTTGTCTCATCTGTAATTATTTCCTTTCTGTCATCGGCAAAAGCATCTTGATGACCAAGCAAGCATTCATCTTGAATAAAGAAACGTATTAATGATAAAAAATATGAAACAGATAGAACATAATTCTTAATTTCTTGCTACTCAACGTTGCGGGTTCGAATTCCGTCCGGGACTTTTGATTATTTCAGATAGTTTAATAGAAGGTCAGGTGTGCTAGCTAGACACACATTCGTCAATCATTTCAGACACATGCGGCCTGTTTCCTTCACCAGTAAAGCATGAAAGTCCACGTATGAGTCAATTCAGATTTCAACAAAACCGTCACAAGCAAAGGAACGACTTAAATGAGTTCTCGTTTATTAAGAGTAATTTTTTCAAGTTCCATGTTTAATTGTTTCATCGGATTCTACCAGTCCTTTTCGCAAACTTTCGTTCTTACTCAAATTTAACTGTCTCCTTTTTTGTTTTGTTCCCTTTATCATTTATTTAAGTGTTAATTAATTATTTGCATAACAGATAACTTTACTTACGTGCATCTGCTGCCGCTTCTGCCAATGCACACACTATTATTTTTACCTCTGCTTGTTCTAAAAATGACGAGCATCACAGACATGTTTAATCTCTTTTGAATTAACGAATAAGTAAAATGAAAGTTAACTGTAACAACTTCAGATTATTGTATAATCAAACGATAGTATTTTAATATAAAATAGTGCCTCAGTAAATCTATTTTAAATTGTTTTTTACTTGTATTATATTATGAATTATTAATGTAAATTTGGACAATAAATTTATGAACTCTGTTAGATTTTTACTCTTAGTCAACACTAAATACACTGAAAAAACTAAAACTTACCACGTTTTCGACTGACATCTGGAGCTAAATCTGGATCAGTTTCTTGTTCTTGTTTCTTTTGTTCTGGCAAAATTGGTATTATAAAACTCTTTAAAAGTAAAATTTCTCTTTTAAATCTAATGATAAATATAAGCGCGTAAAACGTAAATCATAATTCACGAAACGAATAATAAATGTTGTATTATGTTACTATTTGTAACAGATACTTAATGTGTACAGTAACTGATACTTAATGTATACAGTACGTTATACTTGTTTTCAGGTGGACGTGTACGAGTACAAAAGCAAAGAATTGAAGATACTTGACCTCACTAGAAGACGAAAGTACTCGATATCCATCTAAATATGCATTGTTTATTTTTATATGTTTATTTGTTTATATTTATATTTAGAATGTATTGTATTTTTTTTATTAAGTAGAACAAATAATAAGATAATCTAAAAAGAATGGAAAGAATACCAGATTTTCATACCTACATGATTATGAATTGTGTTCAAAAATAATTCGCCGCATTCGCCCCCAATGAAAACCTTTATCTTGTCAATAAATCCTGAAAAACATAAATATAAATATAAGATATTTGATATCAAAATTTGAGTTTTGCTATTCATTTTATTTGTACAGATCGCATATATTGCACACTATTTCTATTCCTAATAAAATTGTTCACAACTCGGGATGTGAGTGGACGAATGGTTAAGTTCAAACCATTTACTAGTCACTGCTAAAAATTCGAGCCGCGCAAGCGTCTTTGCACTCTTCAAGAGAGCTAGCTTACGGAACGTCGTTGGTTCTATTCAGGTGCCTGTTCGTGCCTGAAATAACACACGGGAACACGGGTTTTTTCCCCACCAGTTATGCGAGAAATTCGCTAAATGGCCTATACTGTGTTGGTGCGACACTCCTATTGATCATGAAAAAATATGTCCATTCTTTTTTGTATGACAAAAGAAAATCTTTTAAGAATCAGGTTTCTTTCTTTAAAATAATTTTAAATCTTATTTGTTATCCGTTAATAAAGTGAATTCGGAAACTTGTTTAACAATTTTGTATGTCTTGCCATAAACTAACAGAAAACTGAAGATAAAAAAGAAAAAGAAAAGGCACACTAAGAGGAAAAGTTTCAACAACAAAGAATTTAAATTTTGCTTACTATATACAATACACAATACCTCAACACCTTCATTTATATAATCAATATGAATAGGGTCGTCAATAAAAGCTTTTTGAGCAATCGTATATAATTTATTTGTCTCACCTCCAACTTCGTGTGACCAAGGCCAAGGAAATCTTCGTTCAAGATCTTCCAGTGCTTCGGTTTGTCCAATCTCTTGTGTTGCCCCTTCTCCTGGATCCCTTTTCATAAGGTAAAAGACAAGAATTAAGATCAACAAGGCAAAGGCAGCGTTCAAAGGACGCAGCCCCCGACACACCAAAGTAGGACACTCAGAAGGCACCAAACCAAAACTAGAGTGGACATAAGGGCGGTGCAAGGAGAGGGACATGTAATGTGTGAAATAATATAAACTAAAACGGGCCCATATGGGATTTAAAGGGTAAGGCTTTTTCCCTGTCCCCTCAAAGTCCCGTTTGAACAATACTTCCATGTGTCTATTAGATATATAATCATCATCAGTTCATATTATCGCAATAGATATATGAATTAAAATAATTTAAGACATACGTTATAGTTTAATATAGATATAATATATATAGGCATACAGAAAACTGGATGTAGAATACGTATCTAAAATATGAAAATAGAAATATTTTAACAGAGAACTTGAAATATGTGCAGAAGACATGGCTGCCCCCGCGTAACACTGTTTTTTCTTCACGAAAAATCTGTACAATTTCTTGTGCATATTAACATAGCAGGTACATATCACACAAATCTAAAATACTCTTTTTTGCCAAAGGGGCAAAACTTTGGTGATTATCAATAAACTTTACATCAAAATACACGTGTAAAGAGTCTCTCGATGACAGCTATTCTTATAAAGTTACAGGCCTCTAGCTATAGTGGCCGGTTGTTGCAATTTTAAATCCTCGAGAAATTGTATCCTTATGTTACATAATTTCGCGGGCAAGCTTTTTATGCCGAATTCGTACAAACTTTCGCTATATATCTTAAACGGAGGTGGTGGCTGATCCTGGTCTACATCGTTAGCATTGATGACAGATTCAGTTGCCGATTAAAAGCTAAGAACATGACCGTTTCGTTTCATCAAATTAAACCTCATAAAAAATTATCCATATTGCTGTGATTGCAGCATCTTTGAAACTTACATTGCTACAGTCTAGGGTAAAAAAGAAGGAAAATATTAGATATACACAATCAATAGGCTGTCGAAATTGTAAAGCATTATTCTATTTTCACTCCTCACTGAATCATCCACTTAAAATTTTGACAACATGCCGCATCATGTTATGTTGTTGTTTCTAGTTGATAAATAAACTCTGAACTAAATATTCTAATCCAAAAGTTTAATGCAGACAACGAAAGTGAGAAAGGGCATGTATGTATATGTTTTATATATTATTTGGCCAAAAGCTAAGACAATAAACTAGATACTGTAAAATCATCATTATTCGTGGGGCACGAATGTTCGTTGTTTTCGTGGGTACGTCAATCCACGAATTTAAAATCCGACGAAATTTTATCCCAACAAATACTTCTTGCCATATCTCTATTATATATATTACAAACATGCATCGGCGCTTTTCTGCCGATTTTTGTGTAATGAATGCCAAGAGGCAAGGATTAAATATATTGCCAAGCGCTGTGTGATACGTAAAGATATGTACATGGGGTAAGTAAAATGCGTGGCGAGTAAGTGTAAGACAACTTTGCATTAGGTTATTGTTTTTATTTTCTTTACAAGAAATTGAAAATCCACAAATTTAAGAACCATGAACATGCCCGTTTTGATAAAACCACGAAATTTCATGCCCACGAATATAAATGAATTCGCAAAAAAGCTAACCAATAATCTGGAAACTTAACAAAAGACGTGATATCGCTTAAAAATGGGGACATATATTGAATATATAAATGATGAAAATGAACACAAGTTATCGAACAGGAAAAAAAAATCACAGTCTCAACAGTTCATAAGTTTAATTTTACAATATTTGAAGCATGATATTTGTGTTATTTGTAGTCGAAGGTGTATTTTCTGCAACGGTTCCTTCGTCTTTGATTTATCTGCAAAAAAGGAGAATTAAATATTACTGGGTTTGATTAGTCATACATAGTGCATTTGTATACGCTTAAATATTCGTTATGCAATTGGCGTTATACAGTTAGTATTGGTAAATTGTGAACGTATTAATACATTGTTTGCAACTTATTATCAATTATATAAAAGATGATTAATAAATAAATGTCCACGAACAAGATTGAAGGTTTAAGATGTTTACAATCACTTTGAACCATGACAAAGTGTTGAAGTGTTTTCTTTTCTTCTTTCTAACATGAAAATAAAGAATACACCAGTCAAAATTTGTTGAAACCTTTAAAATAATAACTCCTGTTTTCAATTTAGCATACGTTGAAGATTAAAGTGATCATGTGAATAATATAAGGTTATACACATATTTCAAGATGTTTTTATTTATATTTAAGATAAAAAGAAAATGTGTAAGTTGTCAACTTTTAATTCCAATCTCCTTGTAATGTAGCCTTCCTCGAAAACACAGGAGTGTCCGTGGTTGCCACATCATCAACTGTTTCCCTTCCGTCCCCAACAAAAGCATCTTGCTGACCAAGCAAGCAATCATCTTGAAGGAAAAAACGTTTTAATGATAAACAATATATAACAGGTAGCATACAATTTTTAAATTACTTGCTACTTAGCGTTGAGCGTTCGAATTCCGTCAGGGACATTGGATTCTTTCACATACATTTATTGAAGGTCACCTTTATGCATCATATCAGAATATAAGAAACAAGCGGGCACTGTCCTCCACCAGTAAAGCTTGAAAGTCAATAAATGAGTCGGTGTAATTTAAAATTTAACAAAATCATCACAAGTAAAATAACGACTTAAATGAGCTATTGTTTATTTAGATAATATGAATTTATTATGTTACTAAGTTTCATGTTGATCGGACCCCATTAATCCTTTTGCATTTTTTTTATCTTACTACATGTACGATTTAACTGTCTTTTTATTTTTTCCTGTAATTTATTTGCATTGCAGATTACTTTACTCACGGGCATCTGCGGCCGCTACTGTCAATGCATCCAATAATATTTTTGCGTCCGTTTCTTCTTCTTTTGCTGAAATGGAACGCTTTCTAAATTTCTAAACTGAAATCATATTACTATCATATTGAAAGCAATAGTTAAATGACGGCAAGTGATGTTCTCTCTGTAACTTTGTACAGTTAAATACAACTCAAATTTAACTGTCATGTAATATAGAACTCCAAATCACTATTTGCAAAATGTAGTGTTAAACCTATACGGCTTGAGACCGGAAAATATTAAATCCTAGCTACTGAGGACAGAATTCACCAAACTGTAAACCAGGGGTGTGACATTGTTAGGACTAGTATTCGTAGGATGGCTGATCGTATGGGTAAAAACCCCGTCAGGGGCAAGACGTTGTTTCCGTGAGCAAAACACTTTACACTCATTGCTTGGTACTAGTTGGTTCTAGGAAGGGATCCAAGGGCGCTCCAGGAAGCTTATACCTTCTGACACAATCGAACTACAATAATTTAGTATAAACTAAATTACATGCATTGACACAATGTTTATCTTATGAATCACTAAGAACGTATATATTAAATAACAAAGTTATGTTTATTGCAATCTCTAACGTAGATTGGTCTACAATTGACATATTTTCTAGCAGTATTTCTAAGTTTGATAAAACAAAAACAAAAAAAACCCAAAAAAAACAAAAAAAGTCTATAATTCGAATATTCTAATGAAATACTGCTTGAAAAAATAATTAATACAATTCTAAATGATTTAGTATGAATTTTTATATAAAAAATAATAATATTTTGTATTAGGACATTTTATTATTTGATATATAGATTGATCTTTTGTCGGATCATCTAGGTCACATTTGTCAAACTTCCATACATAAAATTCTTTAATGGTTTGTCGTTATGTCTGATACTAAATTCTATGGAAATATATATTGTAATTATCTTATGTTTTACTGACCTAACATTTTAAATAAATTTACTTCAAATTCTGAAATTGCTAAACTAAGTGCAAAATACTATTCATTTATCTTTTTAACTTCGGTACGACACTAAATGGTTTTCATTCCTTTCAAGAACATTTTTTTATAACTTTTAAAGACTTTAACGTGTAATTTAAAGTTAACACGTGGAGAATCACGCCGTTCGTTACCCAAACAAACAAGATGGCGGATGCAGCCAAAAAGTAATTTTTCCCTTTTCTTCTCTGAAATTCGTAATGTTCTAGTGTTAAGGTACATATAACAACCTTTTTCACAATTTTCCGGGCACACAGGATTTTATTTCATGATGTTTTGTCCGGTACTTCATCTGAAATGCGCGTCACCAGATTGGAAGCGAGAGAATTTTCTACCGGTTTAATCGTGGTAACGTACGGCTTCTTCTCTAAAATTCACTGTTTCGTTTACATATACATGTATGTATATTAACTGAAACCACTGACTTTAAAAAGTTGTAATATCATCTAAGCGTCCATGCCCATTCTGACTAAGATAACCGCTGTAAATATTCATATGGGGGCATTTCCGGGAAATAATAACGTATGGCGCACAAATATCAATGATAACGTCCGGCGCATTTTTCTGCAGAATAGAGTTTCTATATATCTGTTAGTTTTGGATAGAAAAGTTATGTTTCTTGCTCAGGTCTTTCCAGACATAAGAGAATGTGTAGAACCAAATAAAGAAACTGAATATTATTTAGTGTTTGCATTATAACATCTGTCCGGATAGAAATATCTAAATTCGATATGTAATCATGATTAATATGCTTTCTTGCATATCATACTCGAAATAGAGCAGCTATCCCACTTTTTGTGGTTTGTAAAGTGTCGTCAAAAGTTAAACTTGATCCCAAATTTCAAATATCTATGTGTTAGTGTTCATCCGTGCTGTTCTACAGAAATTAGAAACTTCGACGGGAGCGATAGCGATCGAAGAATGTTTCTAATTTCTGTAGAACAGCTACGGATGAATACTAAGATACTTAGTGTCAACCTTTATTTGGCTTCATAAATATTTACTTTATGACGTCTCTATACCTAATTTTACGAACGCGGTTCTATCAAGCACTATGAAAAATAGAAGGCTTCTATCAACGGATTTTAATATAGTATCGACTTTTGTTCTTCCATCAAAATTGACACAAAGAATTTTTAAGAAATACAGCGTTTTCATTGGATGACAAATAAAACTGGACACTAAATAAGCGTCCAACTTTATTTGTCATCCGATCGAAACGCTGTATTTCTTCAATATTATGTGTGTTAATTTTCATCGATGATATATCAAATTTCGTTCATAGTCGTCCTCTATTTGTCACAGTTCTTCATATAACCGCGTTTGTAAAAAAAGTCATTTGCATCACAGACACTTGGGGTGTGGAGCTTAAAACGCTTTTTAAATCTAAATAAAATTTATATTTGTACGTATATATTGCACATAAATAAAATATTTTACCCATCATAAAATGTCTATACTACATCACTTAGAGCTTTATAAACATTTTCTTTTCAAGCAATATTTCATAAGAATATACAAATAACACATGTCTATTGTTTTTTTTTTTATAAAATCTGGAAATGTTGCTAGAAAATGTGTCCACTGTAGACCTATACTTTTTAACCATATCCTGTCTGTACGATTATGTAACTAGTATAAAGGACTAAGATAACAAATGTTTAATCCCTCTTGAATGAATGATTGAATGAATGAATGAATGAATTAAAAAGTAAAGTACAACAATTTCAGATTATTGTGTTCTTAAACGATAATATTTCAATATAATATAGTGCCACAATCAATCTTTTTCAAATTGTTTTTTACCTGACTGTATCATGTTATAAATTATGTAATTTGAATTGAGACAATTAACTTATGAACTCAACAATAAAGACACTGTACAATGTAAAACGTACCACGTTTGCGGCTGACCCCTGTAGCTAAATCAGTATCAGTATATTGATCTTCTTTCTTCTTTCCTGGCAATATTGGTATGATAAAACTTTTAAAGAGTTCAATTTCTATTTAACACACAGACACAGTGTTTATGATAAGCACGTTTAACATAAATCATAATTCACGAAACGAGCAATAAATGTTCTATAACAAATTTAATATTATTTGTAACGGACTACCTAACGTGTAAAGTACGTTTTACTTGTTAGCAGGTGAACGTGTACGAGTACAAAAGCAAAGAATTGAAGTCACGTGACCTCACGCAAAGTCGAAAAATCTCACAATTCATCTCTATATGCATTGTTTATCAAATGTTTTGTATTTGTTTTTTTATCAAACAAAACAAAAAATAAAAGAAATAAAATGAGAACGGAAAGAATACCAGATATACATACCTACAAGACCATAGTATGTGTTTTTAAATAATTCGCCGCAATCGCCCCCAACGAAATCCTTAATGTGGTGAAGTAAAGCTAAAAAAAATATATAAATATTAAATTTTTAAATTTGAATTTTGGCATTCAGTTAATACGTACAGCTTGCATATATTTCACAATGTTTCTTGTTATTAAAGATCTTTACACAAGCCGAGGCGTAAGTGGCCGAATGGTTACGTTCGTTGACTTCAAACCACTTTTAAACAACAAAAAATTTAAATTTTGCTTACTATATACAAAAAAACAATACCTCAATATCATCATTCATATCTTCATTATGAATAGGGTCAGCAACAATAGCTAAGACATATTTTGGTTTTGAACAATAGCATTACAATGTCGTCAACGTGATCAACGCCGCCTACGTAATGAAGATTAGATAACGATAAGCCGCACTGACGATTCGTGCCACTTTAGCAATCATTTAAAACGTCCTTTATGTTATCAAAATTAATAAATGGTAAGATTAATGTTTCTTTTAGTATATTTGTGAAATAAAATGTTCTCTGTATCTAACTTTAAGAACAGAAATTGATCATTTTAACTGTAAGGTTATCAATATTAAAATTGAGAACGATTCGCCCCACTTAAATAATCATTATGACACTATGTTCTAAAACATTTTCCTTTAAAAAGGTTTAAGTTAGATAATATTATTTGCATTTGCTGATCAAAATAAATTCTTCAAGTTGGTGGTATGCATCCAGATCGATACCGCATCTTCTTAACCCTTTCGCTGCCATAGGGACGGCTTAAGCCGTCCCTGTTATTTTCGGCGTATTTGCCATATGGACGGCTTTAGCCGTTTCTATAATAATAATAGTTATAATAATAAATTAATAATAATTATCATAAAAATAATAATAAATATAAAGAAAATTATACCATCGACAATAATTATTATTTATACTAACAGATTTGGAAAACATATATAATTATTATAATACTAATAACAAATAATAATAATTATATTCAATTAATAATATAGTAATTTCTTAGAAATCCCTCTGGCAAATAGCGTGAACAATAAAACAATAACCCTCTGGCAGCGAAAGGGTTAATATCTATAAATTTATATTTTTAGACAACGACAAAATATTTATGTAAGTGTACATAGAATGACTTCAAAATACAATAATAATGTACAACAATCCGCTTTAAATAACGACGATTAGGGTTCAGTCCGTCTTAAGGGCGAATTACCCTATGTGCAACTGAAACAATTATCACTTATAATGTGCACAACAATCCGTAACGAAAATTAGGGGTCAGTCCGTCTTAAAGGCGAATTACACTATAATATGAGTTACTGAAGCAATTATCACTTATTTATAACATTAATCTAATCTATTAATTATAACTCTGAAAGTTAGATTAAACTATACAAATGAGATAAGTAATTGTTAGTTCTATTAAACTGATATTTGTTTCATATTCTACCTCTGAATCAACTCTTATCTAGAAAAATATATACCAAATCAATTAAAAAAAAAACCCAAACCATAAATAATTTTCAATGCAAATGAATTTAAAAAAGAATACAAGGTGGGGCAACTTCACTTAAGTGGGGCAAATCGTCACTTAAGTGTGACGAGTCGTTACGGGGCGAATTGCCATTGGAGCGGATCGTTTTATTACTTTTTTGAGACGTTTCTCCATTTTTGTTTGACCAAGACGTTTCTCTTTCAAAATCTGCCAGTGCTTGGGTTTTTCCTCTCTCTAGTGTTGCTCCTTCCGGATCCCTCTTCATAATGTAAGGCACTTTCCCTTTCCCCTCATAGTCCTTCTTCATAATGTAAGGCACTTTCCCTTTCCCCTCATAGTCCTTCTTTATAATGTAAGGCACTTTCCCTTTCCCCTCATAGTCCTTCTTCATAATATAAGGCACTTTCCCTTTCCCCTCATAGTCCTTCTTTATAATGTAAGGCACTTTCCCTTTCCCCTCATAGTCCTTCTTCATAATGTAAGGCACTTTCCCTTTCCCCTCATAGTCCTTCTTTATAATGTAAGGCACTTTCCCTTTCCCCTCATAGTCCTTCTTTATAATATAAGGCACTTTCCCTTTCCCCTCATAGTCCTTCTTCGTTTGGTTAGGAACTTTCCCATAGTAGTCCCGTTCGAACAATGCTTCCATAAGTCTATTAGATAAATAAATATCAACAGTTAATATTCTAGCAAAAGATTTATAACTTAAAAGTTTAATACGTTACAGTTTTTATACAAATATAAAGGCAGAATGAAAACTGGATGTAGCAAAGTATCTAACAGTACGATGATAGAAACATTTTAATTGAAAACTAGAAATGTGTGCATAAGACAATGTTCCCCCATGTTCCAATGCTTTGCCACGAAAAATCTGTACAATTACTAGCGCATATTAACATAGCAAGTACACACGACACAAATCTAAAATGTTTGTTTTTGCCTGGCAAGAGGGCATAACTTTGTTAATCTTCAAAAAAAACTTACGTCAAAAACACATTTTCTTTCGTTGACAGCTGTTCTTAGAAAGTTGCATGCCTCTTGTTATGGTGGCCGGTTGCGGCCATTTCAAAACACGAGAAATAAAAATATGTCGCAGGCAACTTAGAAACCCCCACGATTTTATGCCGAAACCGTACAAAATGTCGCGGAAACCTATTTACCGGCGTTTTACAAGGTATGCAGCAAATATTGCTAATTATAATGACCGCAATCGGATACCTTAAGAAGGCATAGGCTTGTATGGCTTAGTCTACTATGTAGTCAGAAAATGTCGCGGTTTCTTTGTAAAATTTGACTTTTTATGACAGAAGTTTGGCAGAAAACTCAAGAGAGCGACGCGCCGTTTTATACAATTTCGACACAAAGTCTGGTAAATTCAAAAGTGACCCTCTACATTTTATAAACTGACGGTAGATTTTCTCGCGGCTTTAACGTGGACGCTATCGGCCACCATATCTAGCAGATATACTGGTATTTCTGGTATAAACTGGAAACACGTCTATAATTGTCCCAAATACATTTGCGTCAAAACACCTGGAGAACTATTATCAGATTTATCGATCTAGCAGTTACAGTTACAAGTGACAGGATTCTAAACATCTTATTTTGTGCTTAATCAGAAGGTGCGGGGTTAGGGTGTCCAATAGATTGCTAAAACCACGGTCTGTCTAAATTAAGTCACAGCGTGAAAGCTTATCAAATGGACGGTCAAGGATAAAATTAAATCTGCACCGATCCTCTTCAAATTCACACACGGTGAGGAACTATTACACGGAGGATGTATACAACTCCATCTTCCGTGTAACAGTTCTTCCCCCATGTCATTGGCTCTAAACAATGCCATGCACATGTATTTGAAACTAAAGCGTACGCCATCAAAGCAATTTACCTCTAGATTCACGTTTTTTATGAAAATCTAGACGTTTGGAGTTACTTAACTATTGTCAAGTGAATAACGAAATGGTGTGAGGCAATCAAATCTCCTTACAATCTTTAGAGAATATATAGTGCGTTAAAGTCTGCAGAATTAAACCGTTCTCTAGTAATTATGTGATAGAAATATTGAGGAAATATTGAGAAAACAACACATATTGCAGATTGAGCCTTGATTTACAAATACCATCCGAAATGTCACATGGATAAGGAATACTTTCACAATAGGTATTTTGCTGTTAGCTTTATTTGAAAATAAAAGCCAAATCATTTTTAATCTCTGCTGGTTTGTTTTAGTCTCGGTAATGAAAAACTATATTTAAGGGAGCGATCGCCTAGTGACAAAGGTGTCTGCTTCTCAACCCAGAGATAATGAGTTTGAGCCCTACTCGGGTCATGGCCATGTTTCTTTATATGACATCAGTACTGGTTGGTTCCGGGAAGCGGACTCGAAAGTGATTAATGTGAGTTGCAAAAACTTGTTTCGCAATCGAGCTTAAATAAATATGTTTAAACTAACTATATTTAAAGGTTTGGTTAAACTGTAAGTGCATGCACTAAACAACACGAATTAGTAAAACATCAAACTTTTTACTTACAATTCTCGTGTAATATCAGAGAGATCCAGATGTCTCCCTTGTACCATGACAACACACAATGCCAAACACGCAAGAATCTTTAGATCAATAATCATATTTGAATGTATTCAACGATCTATAAAAGAAAATACAATGCATATTTATAATTATACAGTGTATGCATAGAAATGAATGTAAAATTCTACGAAATTGTGTCGGCAATCTCGATTAAATAATGATGTCGGCACTCTCAATTACATAATGGTGTCGGCGATCTCAACTGCATGATGGTGTCGGCGACCTCAACTGCATAATGGTATCGGCGATCTCAACTGCATAATGGTGTCGGCGATCTCGATTACATAATGGTGTCGGCGATCTCAATTGCATACTGGTGTCGACAATCTCAACTAAATAATGGTGTCGGCACTTTCGATTACATAATGGTGTCGACAATCTCAATTAAATAATGGTGTCGGCAATCTCAATTAAATAATGGTGTCGGCAATCTCAATTAAATAATAATGTCGGCGATCTCAATTAAATAATGGTGTCGGCAATCTCAATTAAATAATGATGTCGGCAATCTCGATTACATAATGATGTCGGCAATCTCGGTTACATAATGATGTCGGCGATCTCAATTGCATAATGGTGTCGGCAATCTCGATTAAAAAATAGTGTTGGCAATCTCAACTGTATAATGGTGTCGGCAAACCCTTAGGCCATTATGCACATCTTCGGGCCACTATCGCATAATGGCGAGCAGCAACCAAGTATTAACTTCAAAATAATGTCGGCGATCTCAATTACATTTTGGTGTTTGCGATGTCGTTTACATAATGGTGTCAGCAATTTCAATTAAATAATGATGTCGGCAATCTCGATTACATAATGGTGTCGGCAATCTCGATTACATAATGGTGTCGGCAATCTCAATTGCATAATGGTGTCGGCAAACCCTTAGGCCATTATGAACATCTTCGGGACATTATCGCATAATGGCGAGCAGCAACCAAGTATAAACTTCAAAATGATGTCGGTGATCTCAATTACATAATGGTGTCTGCGATGATGTTTACATAATGGTGTCGGCAATCTCAATTAAATAATGATGTCGGCAATCTCGATTACATAATGGTGTCGGCAATCTCGATTACATAATGGTGTCGGCAATCTCGATTCCATAATGGTGTAGGCAATTTGGTTAAATTATGGTGTCGACTGTCTCAGATTACGTTATGTTGTCGACGATTTATGTTTGAAGCTTCATTTTTCAACTTTAAATGCAGAAATAATTTACTTTTCTTTGTTCATTGGTTATGTAATAATGACAATTTATTTATATCATTTGATTTATTATATTATCGTTTATTTTTCATTTATTTATTTATTTTTGTGGTGGTGATTTCTTTTTCAGTTTTCAGTTCTCAATAATATGATTGTGCGCGTTCCATCAAACAAAGTTAAGAGACGAAAAAGAAAGGGGCCTATTACGTTTGCAGGATTTAAGTTAGTACCTGTTTTAAACGCAAATTAATAAGTTCCTGATATGCCGGACAGATGTTTAATTTCCCATTCTGATAATTTCTCCAAACTACAAAAATCAAAATCCAGTTTCTGATAAAATCTTAAATGTTCATATATTTAAGAATACACCATAAAATGTAATAAAAACAAACTGTTAAAGATGTTTTAAACCATGGTGTAGATAAGTGCACAGTACGCCAAAATCTGATATCACTGATATATGAAATATTAGCATTTTGATATAGCACCAACGGTTGACGGATGATACAAACCTAAGTGAATTAGTACATTTGTTACTATAAATAGTTACAAGTTTGACTATGATTTCGACTGATTATGAATATCACGTGACCCATTATGAGTTAGCGACCCGGGGCCGAATAAATTAAAGTCATAATCGTCCTGCTGACAACAAGCTCTCGGGGTAAAGCCGACTATTACCTTCCGGCCCTACTCTGTCGTGTATTAACATGTTAATTATTGGTCTCAAATGTGGTTCAAAGCATTGAATAAGGTTCATATGTTTTGAAGGCAATTTAAACTTATAATTTTCTAAAAGTAGATTAAAGAAAATAAAATAAGTTAATTGCATGTCTTTATCATCAAAAGTTACAAAAACTAAGGCGTCTGAACGCTTACTGTTAAAGTTTTAAATAGACACCATAGATTCCATTTTACAGCTAAAACTGTCGAAGGTTTAAAGTACATCTATATCACAAGCCTTGATTTAATCTCAGCTTGTAATGTATTAAAGGAAATAGTTTTTTTTCTGCAAATAATGTCAAATGAAACAAGACATTTTTATTCTCATAACACTTGTGGCTAACATATGCAAGGTAATGCAATGTATTTAAATTTATGTTAAGGAAAAAATATAAATATGCCGGAAATATATAAAGAACAGTTTTAATTTTGCCTATATGTCTAAATGGAAACTCCCGAAAGAGTCCTAAAGAATGATAATTATCAAAAGAAAATATTTATTGTATCTTTTAACCCGTATTGACGTATCCAAAAAAGGTTTACCCATAATCCCATACATTTCCACTATTAAATCCATTTCTTATAATTTTATTCGTATTTACAATTATAAGTGATCTCGTTATTTCAGACAAAATTTATAACTCCATAATGAGATCATTAAAGCCATGTAAAATAATTTGTGGGGGGAACTGGTTGAACAGATGTTAAATATCTGAAAAATTTATTAATATTATAACTAGAAAGAGAAAGAACTTAAATATCTGAGAAACGTGAGCCCAGAATTCCTTTACACACACATTATGTCCCGAAAATAAATCAGTTTTACTTCTAAAGAACGGGTAAATATGAATTTATAATTTTTCAGTAGTGGTTTAAGACCATATTAAATGCTTGTTACCTGAAAAAAGATGCAAAAGAAGTGAAATAATTTGGCATAAAAAAGTGAAATGTAAACAATTTAGTATTTTTACTTCCATACAAAATAATAATTCACTATAACTGTACTAATTGTCAGAAAGTAACAGATGAACAAGATGGTTCAGGTAATTGGCCAACGCGTAACATTTTGGACACCAAATTAAAAAGCTTTTGAAAAATAAAAACACAATCATTTCAGGCATAATTTACCTTTAACTAAACATTAGACGCGTAACTATTTGAGAAATATCCTTTATTCTATTTCACTCATTTAAGAAAAGCCAATGAGATTTTTAGATTTCAGTCTGTAATTTCAAACTGCCCAATGTAAATTTTGCTTGTATTCAGTTCTTTTATGTAAAATTTACAGGAAGTCAAATTGATTTCAAAAGACCTTTGGCCGAAAACAATTGTGTACGACTTTCTAAAAAACAAAATATTGAATAGGGTTGAACTTCTTCCGTTAATTATTATCATTTGCGATTTATTGTCTTTACTTGTGTTACGTGACAACGACAGTTTTGTGCACGTGTTTGTTTTGAATGCATGTTATTGTGTAAGTCATTTACATAAACTATTCCTAACATTCCGGACAAAGTCGAGCTTGCGATTTACTTACAATTGTACAAAGACCACTTGTCACCACTACCAAAACTGACGAAGATAAAAACAAACTATTCATTTACAATACTTTCCATTTTTCGATCACAAAATCTAAGTTTACTTTATCGAACGTTTATTGTTGTTAAAATGACGACATTTGAAATATGCTTATTAAAACTTATAAATTACTTTAAATAAATAAAATCGAAGTGTATAAAATAGTAACATACCGGCGCTATAGACCAGTTTCTGTCGTCTGCACGATATATCAGGGATACCCACTGATGCCGTATTTATATATAACCTGTACTTTACGTCATATTATACCAACAGCGCGTCTATGTTTTACGCATAAACCATAAATGGGCAGAGCCTTGCAAAGCAATTAGCAAAAAAAAGTATCAAAACTCCTATCTGATTTGTACGAGGTGGCGTAGAATAGATTTGAGATGACAAAACGGCCTTAATATATAAATAATAGAGCGCTGGCCTAGATGAAGTAAGCGACTTTATGACAGTTATGAGATTACGATCGGATTACAGTAAGTAATAGAAAGAGCATCGAAACACGAGGCTATCTGATTAGTACGAGGGGGCGTAGCCCTCGAGTATAAATCAGATTGTCTAGTGTTTTAATGTTCTTTCTCTTTTGTATCATAGTCAAACATAAAAACACGTTCCCTGATACCACAATGTGAAACCCCACAAAAAAGTAACCAATGAACGAACATCTGAATATGATATTTCCATCGCTATCCCTTTATCTGTCGTCACAATATGTAAACCTCGGACAAAATGAACCAATCAATGGATATGCTCCGGAGTGCGGGTAACTAATACCTGCACTCCAGTTAACGCACTGTGCATGTATATGTATACGATTTAACTCTGTCACATTTTCAACAGAAAGGTCCCCAAACTATGATACAAGAAATCATTGTATCATAGGCCCGTATTTAGAATCAGTACTGACACTCACACTCATTGAGTAAATCCCATATAATTGCCTTACGGTCAAGACAGTCCTCGATCAACCTTTCGGTAAAGTTGTATTCAGATTATTAAGTAAGTGTCGAGTGTACTTTTCTATTGAAAACGTGTCAGAGCTAAATCTTATATATGCACAGTGCATTAGCTGGAGTGCAGGTATCAGTTACCCGCACTTCAGAGCATACCCGTTGATTGGCTCATATTTTCGTGAGTTTACATATTTTGACAACAGAGAAAGGGACAACGATAGAAATCAAAGCACAGAAGGCGCTGAATTTGTTTGGGTCTCAGAATGTAAGAAAGGTGCAGGTTGTGAGATTATATGTTCAGTGCCACCAATGCTTTCCAGCGTTTTAATTGTAGTAAATTGGCTATAAGACTAATTGCAACACTGATATTCAATCCAATGTTTATTTGACTTTAACAATTTAAAAAAAATGAGTTACCTTTACTGGGATTTGAACTCCAGACCTCTCGCTTCCTAAGCGAGCCCGAAAACCCTTCAGCCACGGTTAAATTTATATGTGAACGGCCTGAAGAAAACCATATTATTCTAAATTAGGGCTTGTAACGACTTTTAACTGTTGTTTAACACAGATGTAAATAATCCTGAAGCTTATACTTATACTATAAGCATGTATATTTATAAAGAATCAAAGGGCTTCAAGTTCTTTGGTATTTTCTGATCTTTGCAATCTAAATCGTACTGTATATCTGTATGCATTTTCCTGTATAAGTTTATTTTTATGTATTATAATTCATTTTGTAAGGCACATACGGAATTCTGCATAACTAGAGTTGCATCAAAAAATCATTTATGTACTTTTTTTACGACAGCCACACTTTATCCTTGTAAATCATGGCTACTTCCTTAACAAAAACAATTAAAAAAAGAATTTAACAAAAAAAAAATTTCCTCGACTGGGATTCGAACTCGAGACCTCTCACTCCCTAAGCGAGCGCGTTACAACTGTACCACGGAGAAGTTATATACAGAATGTCTGAATAATATCAAGTCATTCTAAATTAAGAACTTCCATTGCATTCAGGTTTGTAATCCTTATTAATTTCGAGGTATTTTGTTCAGGGTAAACCTGTTGTTTAAATTTGAAGTAAATATTTTAGCGAAAATCCTCTCGCCCAAACAGTCCGACATGTAGAATCTATATATTCCACTACTCGGTTTGTGTAGTATTCGGTAATCTACATGGCTAAAAATAGTATTTTCATTGATAAAATCATATTCATCCGCGTAATTTGTGATTGAGCATTTATTGACAATTCTATAAGCCAACGCTATTGTTTAACTTTAAATGCGTTGTCATTTGTTGGATACTTGTAACAAAATAAAATATTTCTTTCTTTTAAATCGCTAGTTTTAAGCTGTTTTGAGAACTACTTGTTGTTAGGTTTGTCATAAACTTCTGTGTCAGAGATTGAATGTCCGCTTTGTATTAAGTTATTTTCGATCAGAAAATACCAGAAAACAATATTAGAAATCTTCGACCATTCGGGAATTACTTTGCTTGAAAATTGATGCGCCTGTCTTTGACCATCTTTACGCAGTGATCTCCCCTGAATTTTTCGGCTTTAGTGTACATACAAAAGGGAAGTAACCGCTTCAAAAAAGTGGACTACTTTCGGCATTTGCAATTAAGAACATTAGACTCTGAAATTTCGCTACCATTATTTGTTTGGTCTGACGACCCAAACAAATAAAAAGGCATATTGAACATTGGTAACTTTTTTTCTTGAGTTTCTTCATATTGTGACTACAATGTACATGTTTATATTTTTGACTATGATACAAAAAGGGAAAGAACATCAAAACATTCGGTAATATGATTTAGTATAGGAGTGTTCTGCCGAAATCCCCCACGTACAAACCAGATAGCCTTTTGTTTTGTTTCGGTGCTCTTTCTATTACATAAACAACTGTACAACATTTTTGCCAGCAAAACAAGCAGACATAGTTGTAATTTTTATTTATATAAACGTTGTTAATGTATACTCCATTTTAATGTCTCTTATAACTATAAAGGGTATAAAGTATAAATCATATACAACTTTACAAACATGCTATAAAGAAACACATTGTCAAATCTAACTGCTCGGATTATATAATTTATACAAACAACTGTTTATATAGGGCAATATAACCTGTCAATAATATAACCTGTTACACGGCTTTATTACACACAGTTTACATGTATATGGTTGTAATCATATATGACCCGAGTCCCTATGCGAGGTTTAATTGTAATCAGCCGTTCATACATTGTTATATAAACTTCAAAATTGTTCATAAAGATTCCAGCTTTAATGCTGCGTATTTTCTATAAGCTGTGAATAAAGTTTTAAATAAATAAACAAATATTTGCAGTATGTGTGTTCGTTACGATTTACCAATGAACTATGACGTTACAAACGTGCATTATTACAATATTTGTAACACTATGGAATAGAGAAAAATAAAAACGCACTACTATTGTATATTTCTGATATATTTCTGAATTACTTTCTCCATACATTTTATTTTAAACCTAATAATTCAGCTTTTATAATGTAAAACAAATTATTTAATATACAAAATTTTCAATTTATGACGAGTACGACAATGTCATAGCAGCGGTAATACGCGGTTACACCATTTTATGTATTTTCTACACGTTTTGTGAGCAAGCAACATCGCATGTCAAAGTGGTTAAGATCAGATACGAGTATATATCTGAAAAATATCTAACGATAATTCGCACGGCGGCAATGTCATACTTATTTGCACAATTAGATTTTTCTTGTTAACATGCATCCAAAATGAAATTAAAAATAATAATGCGTTCTTCATTTCGATTTATGAAAATATTTTTACCTTTATATATCTAGAATGTAATCTGAGCTGAAAATAGAAGTATAACATCACGCAATACTATCGTCACTGAGTGGTGAGGTAAGTAAAAGAAAGAGGATCGAAACACGAGGGTATCTGATTTGTACGAGGGGGCGTAGCCCCGCGTGTATAAATCAGATTGCCGAGTGTTTTGATGTTCTTTCTCTTTTGTATCATAGTCAAACATAAAACACGTTCCCTGATACCACAATATGAAACCCCACAAAAAGTAACCAATGAACGAGCATCTGAATTTGATATTTCCATCGCTATCCCTTTCTCTGTCGTCGCAATATGTAAACCCCGGACAAAATGAACCAATCAATGGGCATGCTCTGGAGTGCGGGTAACTAATACCTGTAATCCAGTTAACGCACTGTGCATGTATATGTATACGATTTAACTCTGTCACATTTTCAACAGAAAGGTCCCCGAACTATGATACAATTGAAATATCATCGTTTCATAATTTTTTAAATGGTTACTGTGCAATAAAGAGATAAGAAAAGTTCAAAGCTGCCCTTGTTTGTTGGAAAAACAATTCTGTGTTATTTTGATTTTAGTATTTCAGTGATTGTTTTCTTGGAAGAATGGATCAGGTTTTTCAAAACAGCGCCCCGAGAGCTATTTGTAGGGCGACAAATAGAAAATCAGGAATTTACGAATTGATATATAGAGAGCGTATCGATAGATTCGAGGCATCGAGGGGTTTCCTTATTGTTTATGTATTTTATTGACGGCAAATTTCATATTCCACCTTAGTTCTTTTGATTTGACAATTAAAATAAATGCTCACGTTTTCAGTGAAATTGATACAAGCAGCGAATTAGTGTTTTGCCGGCGACGGTAGATTTAGCATAAAACATGCTTTTATTTTTATTCAGTTGGCGATCGTCAGATAGACTGATCATCGAATTAACTGTACTTGCATGTAGTATACTCTGTTGGTTCATGGACAACCTGCTGGAAACATTAGATTATAACCGTGTATACGCATTTGCAAGAAGGTCCATTTGGCCTACCTTTACAAAACTCTTGTCTTGACAACTTGTAGCGCTTGTTTTGTTCGGTTTTACGGCGCACCAAAACCATTTATCTCATATGGCGCAATTTGGCGATGATTTTGCTTATCCCGGGTGTTACAAACTAACAGCAACACCCTGGATTAAAACCGCCTCACCGAGATTCATATACTCCAGTATTTCGAATCCATTTGGTCTTCTCTTACGATCATGATGGGATAAACAATGGCTGCAATTCTGATGCATGAATCCTTAAAGCGACCACTCAGCCATAAGGGTAAAAACACCACGAACATTTAGTAGAAACGCTTTATAGACTTAACAGCCTAATGGACATTTAAAAAACTGTCTATCGGGTTATTAATCTTAGTGAATTACGCAAGCGTATATTCTATTTTATATAACACAAACACGCGTGACAGTCTTGTAAATAATGTTTAAGTAAATTTGTATTCAAATTGTGAAAAAGCCAAATAAATGAATAGATAGTGAAAATGATGCCATCTCTTTGTATAATATTGAATGTTTTATAACATTATTATGTTACATAAAGCGAATCATTCCAACATTATCTATTTTTGAAGTTTTATGGATTTAGTAGTTTGTATAAAGTTTGATAAAACATTTTCGTCTCCTGTTACATATTTCTTATGGCACTTATATGACAACGATTACAAAACACTCAAGTACTTTTCTACAGTTTTAAACAGTTTTTGAAATTCAGCACTAATCACTAATTGCAGCAATTGATAACCATCATCTTGGTCTTGTAAGCGTCAAACGTGGCTATTTCTATTGTGCTTATATGAGGACTGTATGAAGTAAAAGATGCACTGTAAACATTATACATGTATGTCTTGCGATGTCCTTGAAATGTTGCCAAATAGTGTCAAATATACGGTCAATGTCAACATCGTAACATTTAGGCAAATTTCTTACGTTCTTGACCGAACTCTGTTTTGAAGACAATGTAAAACGTTTGTTTGGCGGGTTTTGGGGTGGGCCGCAAACGCACAACTTAGGCTTGTATTTATGCTTTAACATTAATTAAGTAATTAAGCAAGTACGGCATGGTAAGGGGGCGACATACTGAGAGTATGTTTGGAAAATGCACTTCACAATTCAATGTGCACATGGCATATACGTCATATATTTGAACCGCGTCACGACAAAACCAACAACTACTCGCTATCAGTTTCTCTACTTGCTATAGGGTTTGTAAGCGAACAGCATGGAGCCTGAGCGCAGGCTGGTCTGGATCCATGCTGATCGCAAACCCATTATGTTGGTTTTGTCGTGACGCGGCTCATTTACATTGTAATGTTATGTTATACTAATTAAACAGGATCTTGATTTTTTCCTTTCTTTTTATTTTGCTTGAAAATGAATATTGCAGATGTGAATACATAATATGATTCGACTAAGTGATTCAAAAATAATAGGAATAAATTTGCTATCAAACTTGCTTGAAGTACCAGCTTGCAAACAAAATGCACTGGAACAAGATATTTTTCATGCGATACACCTACACTGTTTATCGTCAAAACATATTTTACTTTGATGTAGGAATTATGTAAATAATGATAAACATATTGATAGTAACAAGGAGCGATATGTCAAAGTTATAACAAACATCCGATATACAATCATTTAACATTTTATCAAAATAACAAAAAACAAATGTGTGACGACAAATACGAAACAGTACAGCAATAAATAAAATTTATCTGTAAAATAGATAAAAATAGATAGAAAAAATATAAAACAACAACAACAAGTTGTAACTATAAATAGAAATTAAAAAGATAATTTGTAATAACGTTTGGACGGTATATTACGTATGACGTGTAAAAACATTGTTCTCGTGTATGTCAAGTCGGTATGCTATCGTATCATTATATATGATGATAATACTAGGACATTTACATTATTGTAAATCAAAAACCATTATATGGATGAGAATTATCTTTAGTGTGTGTTATTCTGTCTCGACATTCTTTATCAAACATAATTATATTTATTGTGATAACTTTATCTATAACTTTTTTGTTAAAATATGTAACACACACGGATCTAACTATAAATTTCGGGGTTTCTAGTTGCCCCACGTCATGTAACTGTCTATAACATATTTCAATAACATATTGTAGATCTCTACGTGTAACAAAAACACAAAAAACAATTAATATATGAAATATATAAAAGATCTCTTTGCACTAATTAGAAAGTTTTGTTCGATTCTCAAATCTCAAATCAGATATTATCCAAAACTACTTGCACTAAGCGACTTTGGCTCTTCACGTGACGACCAAATCTTCTTCCGGTCAGTGTCAGTTTCTTCCATTTGCATTTCTTCGACAGATGTTCGTTTGCGGAAGTCTTTTTCTTTTCTATACGTTTCAACGTGCTGATATTTCGGCCGACACACATAAGGACACATGCAGCAATGTTGATGACAAAGCCCATGACGGCGAGAATCAACGACCAACTCAAAGAGAATGATAATCTTTTGATACTAACAGCAAACAGCACTATTCCGATAATTGCAAACAGACCTGAAATAAACAAATCCCTGGGATAACATATATGTTATATATGATAAAAGCTGCAGTCATACAATGTAAGTATTGTATGAAATGTTACTGTCTGACAATGTCTGTGAAATAACGGATTACATTCTTGCCTGCCCTATGTTTTTTTTTATCGACGTTACAAGTTATAAACTACTGTAAGTAAAATCAATCTTATAAAATAGACAAGCTTCTGCTCTGCTTCAGGCCGAATGATCTGACTCGAGGGTCAATACTGAAGATGGTAGCGAGCTCCGAAGAGTTTCAGCTAAACGGTTACCGGACAGTCGGATAACTGAGCCGTATTTTAAATACAGATATTCTTATTTTGAAAAACACATTTTCTTACAGAAGTGTATGCATTTTTAACTTTATTCTAACGGCAATTGCAACTTCTTTCATTATCAAGACGAACAGTGCCGTGCTATATTAGACAAATTCGGGCAATTTAACGTTACATTGTATCATGGTTTGGGGACCTTTCTGTTGAAAATGTGTGCGAGTTAAATCGTATACATATACATGCGCCGTGCGTTAACTGGTGTGCAGGAATTAGTTCTCCGCACTCCAGAGCATGCCCATTGATTGGCTCAGTTTTGCTGGGGTTTACTTATTGTGACGGCAGAGAAAGTGATATTGACAGAAATGTCATAGTTAGATGCTCGTTCATTGGTTACTTTTCTCCGAGGTTTCATATTGTGACAACAGGGAATGTGTTTTTATGTTTGACTATGATACAAAAACAAACACACTAAAAGTTGAATGTCTTATTAAGATAGTTAAACATAGTTACCAGAAACATATGATGCTATCACAGCTCCGGCTACCAGTTTCTTCTCCTCGTACAATCCACATAGGAAGAACACAGATGGAGCGAAGAACAAATGAGCCGCGTCACGACAAAACCAACATAGTGCGTTTGCGACCAGCATGGATCCAGACCAGCCTGCGCATCCGCGCAGTCTGATCAGGATCCATGTTGTTCGTTATCAGTTTCTCTACTTGAAATAGAGTTGGTAAGCGAACAGCATGGATCCTGATCAGACTGCGCGGATGCGTAGGCTGGTTTGGATCCATGTTGATGGCAAACACACTATGTTGGTTTTGTCGTGACGCGGCTCAAATAGAAACCGATCAACGAAAATACATTCAGTATAGCACTGGCTGTAATCAGTCCTTTTCTGTAAGAAAATAAGAAGGAAATATTAGCATTCTATAATAAAATCGTAAAATATATCCAATAAAGGTTTGTTTTTTAGTCAAAATTATTGTAATTAAAACTGTCTGGCCCGGTGCAGAGATTAAATGGATTAAATTTTGACTTATCAAACAATTATTACTTAGTTAGAATCGAAATTTTATTTAAAACCAAGCAACCCAGTAGTTGTAGTAACAAGCAGACAACTACAGCAAACTGATAATTACTTTTATTGGCGTCCGCGCCGAAGCGCGGCGCCCCTTATGGAATGAAATCAGATTTTGTGAAAGGGCGACAGCAACTTCTCGAGCCTTTTAGTCGGTCATAATAAAAGCCGATCATTCCGATCGGTATGAGGGTGCTTGATTATTATTAATTGAAAATGAAATGTCGCGATATGTACAATGAATAGCGAACTGGAGAATTTCGCAATGCAAACATTTTCAAATGAAATAACCTTTTCTGTCCCTTCGGGTTTCTTTTATTTATCATTTTGTAGTACACAGTGGGTTATAATGATATGTTAAAATAGAATGATGAGTTGATGACCTAACCATTCCGAAAATCTTTTTATAGAGGGATGTACTCCGTCGGTAATTCCCGGTCTCTCCCGGTCTATTTTGACCGGGATTTACTAGTGACCGGCGAATAGTATCACACGTTTATTGTCCGGTCTCTCCCGGTTTTGGAGTAGATGTTTGATATCGGTACAGAACAGAATAAATATTTTACAGATAACTAAGCTTTTTTCCAAAATGAATGTTTGTCACTTAGTTTGGTTACAATAATTAAAAACATAGATTAACTCTCAAATTTATTGATTTTTATTATACATAAGCAGAAAACCCAACAACAACAACAATAACAAGTTTCATTTTATCTATATGAGATAGAAACAATAAATATGTACAATAATTGAGAAAAAGGTACATTTTTATGGTATTAATATGACACTATCAACACTTTGAAACATTTAATTTAATTTGTTATTCGTGTTTAGTAAAGATGCCGAGGAATTATTCAAAGTTACAAATTTTATGAATTATTCAATTGATTGATAATTTAAAAAATGATAAAGAAAAATACAAATGTACATTTACAAGGTTTGAGAATAAACAATATTAAACAATATTATATATAGAAAGATTAACCATAATTTACTGACTTTTTCCAGTTAAATCTTGACTTATAATCGTCGGCCAATATGATAATTGAATTCTTAAAATTTATTTTACAATTCTAATAAAAAAAGAGTAGTAAACGTAAAAACTCAATATTAAAATAGCACATAAAACACAAAAAAGAGAGGAAAACAATATTCATAAAATCTGTATTTTTTATAATAAAATAGATATTACAATTATTGTATAATACACAATGCTCAGCATGATCAACATGGTAATATAACCAGTGTCATATTTTTACTATGTGTGAACAGATACCTTAAGAGGGGGTCTTTGATAATAGCGATAACATGATAAGGGACAATTCCACAAGTATGGTGTTGATTATGCGTTACACATATGGATTATAAATGATTGTATACATATATATCCGTTGCTATTAATAATCACGATCATAAAGAAATAACAAGTAATATTCTAATCTCTAGCATGCAAATCAAAGTTCATAATGAACAATGTCTTTCGTCCGTTCATTCTGGTAAAAACCAATTAACCATTGAAAAGTTTATAAGAATATCTTGTCATCATATGTCTTCTAGTTCATTTTCACTTTCTGCATTTTTTGCTTGGACACCCTTTGATGCTTTGCATCAATGCTTTTCTTGTATTGTCAGTTATAAAGATTTTTCAAAGGTTATGTGGCCTTAAATAACGTGTTTTTGCGTATAAAACCCAAAGCAGGTCAGGCGAGGGTTATATTATAAACAAACTGTTGTATACGGCCAAATAACATGTCAAAAGACTTTATAATGAATTTGTAATACTGCAAACTTCTTTTATTTGAGAAAAAAAAATGAAATTACTTCATAAATCGACTTCAGCCTTGTTTATAGATTATATAAACGTCACGTATTCTATGAAAAACGACGTTACAAACGTGCAGTATTATAAAACTAAATCTATATAACTTTCTATGAAAAACGACGTTACAAACGTGCAGTATTATAAAACTAAATCTATATAACTTTAACTTAAAGATATCACCTTACCGTATTTATGCGCATCAAAGTAAGTATGAGTATCGTATCATGTGTCATTAAGTTAGGTACACGCTTAGAACAGCCCCGAGTGTATCGTATAACCATGTTACGTCTTGACTGCCAGTTATCGGTAGCTATACCAGTGGTCGACATAACTAGACAAATAACATTCACGATGATGGCGACCACGCTCCAGTGGATTTTGTGCTGACAAGAACACATCTTGCAGGGTACTTGTAGAGTAATGATCCTCAAACGCCTGCAATTGTACAGAAACAGTATACTTATCTAAATTAATTTCTTAAAGTTTAATGTTTAACTAACGAAAATTACACATAAATTGTTTGCTTAATTCATTTAAAATATGTGAATGTCATTTTAAAAACACTTGATAAAACGTGATTCAAAAATAAACTTCCTATCTGAAACTGCTGGGAATGCTTAAATCAGACCGGAATGTAGTGACCAATCAGAAAGCCGTATTAAACCATCCCGTTTTGGGTCTGTTATATATACAACACTCACAACATTACTCCGAACCGAATAATGAACTGTAAAAATGGTAACGATAAAAAGAAAATAACTCACTATCTAAAAGTCAATAATGACGTTTGCCCGGACGGCTTTAATTACAACCGTGATACATGTAACGTGAATTGTATTAACAGTGTTACCTATTTATAGACCTTTTTACGACACGGTCCGTTGCTATGAAAAATCGACCGGAAGTAGTATTTCCCCCCACATTTGCAATCTGCGTAGGGCAAAAAAGCATAGTCTAACATAGAAATTTAGAAAAGTTCATAGACAATTCCGAGTTAGTTTAAGGTAAAAGGTAGAAAATAATATATAAAATAGCTTTAAACAAAAATAGAAAAGATTCCTTTATAGCTTTGTTGCCAAGATTGCCATAAAAAGGCATGGAAAAGGAAACTGTTTACGAATTCCCCCTTAAATTACGGTGGGCCCGCTTACGGTCACGGACCTGACATTGAGATTTTTTTTGAAGAAATTGTGGAATTATATCTTTTATTCAAATGGGAGTTTACAAAATTGTTGTTGAAATAGTTCATAAAAAAGATAAAAGAAATTTATAACATATGAAATCGAGGTTAATTAGCATTCTGAAAATAATCAGAACAGGCTCGGTGATAATGCAGTTTACCTGATTTTATCCTTTATTTGACTGTGATGCAAAACAGAAAATTTTAAGTCACATACATATATTTTAAATAGTTATTTGTATTTTAAAATCTTTAAGGAAAGTGAAATAACACTCATTTTGTCCGGTCGTAACACATGTTAATATTTTTTTAATGCAACTCACACTAATTGTCACTTCACAAATCAATAAACATTGATGAGATCGTTTTATATATAAGTTACTTAAATTACAATTTTCATAATTGTACCTGATTAACTATGACATGGTTCTAAAAAGTCCCGGTTGAATGATATTTATACAATATCTAGCTGGAAACAAACAACCACGGTCGCGTGTCAATCTGTCTGACACATACCGCCTGGCCAATCCAAAGGAAGTATCTCTGGTCAGTGATGAGCACTTAATTATAATTACATGCCTTGTCACTGTTTTAATAATAGCAGCACCCTTGATTGTTTTATTCAAAAATGTATAGTTTAAGCTGGAAGACATAGATGTAACGGAAAAGATTTTACATTTTAGTGTAAAGAGATATATACAATTTTTAATAATAGTTAAAGTGAAAAAAAATGGATAACATGGTTTTAAGCATGTACAATTCACAATGAAAATACTTTTGTAAATTGCTTTCATATTAAAGGTTTATCATGCCTCAGTGATTTATTATTTTTCTTTTTTTCAGAAGGAGTAAAATAATGTTTAGTAATAATAATAATTGATTCAAAGCATTATTGAAGCTTATCATTAAATCTAGTAGGGAAAGAGCTAAATGTGAACAAAATGTAAAAAAGATACCAAAATGATTCAAGCAAAAAGTAAATAATAAAGTTTTTAAAATAAAATTCTAAGATCTCTTTCAATAAGGATGCTAGAGTTATGAACCTTGCCATGATATAAGTTAAGTCTAAAGTTGATGTCATTTGTAATATCAAAGATAATTCTTAGAAATATATAAATTTTCAATAAATCCCTAGCTCAAAAATGAAATGGAGATAATTCTAGAAATACAGGGCTAGAGTTATAAATCTAATCGCACCTGATGTAGGTGTTGATAAGAATTTTTTTAGCAGAAATGCATATTAGAATCGCACCGTCCGTCTGTCTGTCTGAACGTCCGTCTGTCTGTCTGTTTGTGCGTCCCCACTTCATTCGTGTCCGGACTGTAACTTTGTCACACATTGAGGGATTTTGAAGTAACTTAGTACAAATGTCTACCACATCAAGACGATGTGTGGCGTCCAAGAATTTCAAAAGGTCACACTGTCATTTCTAGGTTTCACATTATCACAATTATAGTAAATAGGTACACATTCGTGTCCGGACTTTAACTTTGTCATGCAACGAATGATTTTAAAATGATAAGTCATTAATGTCTGGCACATCAAAACGATATGTCACGTCCAAGAATTACGGCCCTACCTCAAGGGTCAAGGTCACACTACCATTTTAAAGTTTCATTTTATCACAATAAAAGTTAATAGGTTCACACATTTGTGTCCGAATTGTAATTCTATTATGCATGAAAGAATTTTAGAATAATTTAGCGTAAATGTCTACCACAAGAAGACGATGTGTAGCGTCCACTTATCACGTCCCTGCCTCAAAGGTCAAGGTCACACTACCATTTTGATGTACACTATATCAAACTTAGAGTTTATAGATACACACATTCGTGCCCGGACTGTAACTTTGTCATGCATCGAAGGATTGCAAAATACCTAGGCATATTTTAAGAGTCTATGCAATCTCCTGCGCTGTGATCTCCCCTGATCAGTACATTGATCTTTACAATTTGTCAAGGGAGGTAATCACTGTAAGGAGTTTGAAGTCTCTGGTGACACCTACCCCACGTCCAAATTTAATACTCGACAAAACATGGTTATTGATTTACATTTGTATATCCTCGAGATAAATCAACTACGGTATAACATCATGTTTGCTGGAATATATTGGTTTGTAGACATCTTGAGACCTTTTAAGGGAAATTTATTTAGTACTTTGAAACCTTCAATACATTTATTTTTTATGAAAAAAGTTAAAGATATAGATTCACTCTAAGACTAAGGCATTTGTAAAATAAAAACAAAGGTTTGCTGCTTTAAGTCGAACACGATAACGTTTACATTAACCTGTCGTACCATTATGATATAATGGGTTTTGCAAGTTATTTAGTTATTACAGTTTGCATTTTATTTTCCAATATTGTTGGTGTTGGTGTTTAGAAAATGTTTTTTTTCGAGTTCAAATATGCAATTGTTGGATATCTTTTTGTGTCTGTATATTTTCTACTTTCTGAAAACATTTTTATATTCTCTTTTATAAGCCTTTGATTTTTAATATTGTTATTTAAAGTTGAATTTATAACGGTTAAGCAAAAATTGAATGTATCTGATTTTAACAGTCATTGAACAAAATGAAAAGTATTGTCAGTTGAATTATATTTAAAACTCTGAATTCAGTTTGCTAGATTTTTAACAATTTTTGCTCATTTGTATATTTATATACAATGTATTTAAATTTCTTCCAGTCCTCATTTATCACTCTTATCTGCTGCCTCTTACTTAACATGTTTAAAGCGAATGTGTATAAAACTGTATGTTCTCAAATAGTATTCTGTGAAATAAATTCACGAGGAACTAAAGTCCAGTTCGTTGAAAAAGGTTCTCAACACTGACGAAGCCAACACTCAACCGCTATTACACTGTACGTATAACTGAGTAATTGTTAAGGTGGTGAAAGATTTAGGCTTTCAATAGTATGCTTTTACTCGTATATACAAATTATCGACAATCCTATTTGTAAAAAAGTGCCTCCTGATAAAATTGCAAATGGGATAGGGGATCAAAAGGCTTAGGCAGCACACCACACTAAATGAAGCCACAGCTTCGAATGGCCAGGGAGGATTTCATGGATATAGTGACTATTGTGGATTTAAATGACTGGTTGTCTTTAAAATGCATTTTCAGCATGAAATTTGTTTTTGTAACATGTTATATGATCATTGGCAAATTCGAAAACATGGTTAGAAAGAACATGCTGCTTATTATAGATGTCAAGGCCGCCATTGTTTGTAAACATTGCTTATAAACAGCATGCTCGGTGAAAACAAGTGATTTTACAGGGGGGTACAAACTTTCAGCAATAGCAAAGAATCTACAAGGCCAAGCACCTATTTCTTTGTGATAGTTTGCATGCTTAGGGAGTTGCTAAAGCAGTGACAGAGTTTCTGTAGTCCGTATATTTGCAGGTATTTTTTTGCCGGAGGGACGAAAAATATTGTTTTGGGCCTCAGACCACTATAGATTTTTGGCTTTTACGGATTGAATTGGGATTTTTTTAACTGCCTGACTGTTGCACATGGGATGATTTCATTACAGATTTGCAATGTTATGACATATATGTTCTTAACAAAATGTGTTTTCTTTTTCCAGGTTGTGTAGTTTGGGATCAGATTTATTAGACATATTGCTTGTAGGACATTGACGGCAGAAACTTGAAATTTAGTGTGGAGTGCTACCTTAAAGTAGAATCTTTTAGAGTGACCTCCCCTTAAAATATTGCAAATGGTGTAAGGGTTCAAATGGGGATGAATGTTTGGCTCAAAATAGAATATGTTAGAGTGACCACCCCTGATAACATTGCAAATGGGATAAGGGTTCAAAGGGAGGTTTCTGTTGCAATCACAATAAAGTCGGTTAAAGCGACCACCCCTGATAACATTGCAAAAGATTTAAGGCTTTAAAGGGAGATGTTTGTTCTCTCAATATAGAGTCGGTTAGAGTGGCCTCCCAAGATAACATTGCAAATGGCGTACGGGTTCATAGGGAGGTGACTGTTGCGCTCAAAATTGAGTCAATTTGAGTGAACTCTCTTGATAACATTGCAAATAGCGTAAGGGTTTAAAGGGAGGCTACTGTTGCGCTCAAATTATAGTCGGTTGGAGTTAAAAGTTTAAAAAAATTATTAGGAGGGATAAATTATTATTTGTCCTTTGTATAAAAACGTAAGTATAGTAAGTACGGAGTTCAAATTAGGTTTTTATTTCATATTTTATCTTTTGAAGTTTCTTCCTCATTAAGATTTTATTTCTCAACTCCTGATATTGTTTTATTCCTCCTTATAAGGATTTATAGCACTTTTTATTTAGAAATACAAAGTTGTGATTAGGTTCATTTCTCCTTATTATTAGTAATAATTTCTATTTCGTTGCAGCTGGTTGTATAAAATTGTAATAAGTTTTTTTTAAAGGAGAATCAAATTTCATTAAGCTTTTATAGATCTTAATTAAGAGTGAAAAAGTGCTTATTGGACTTTGATATTCCAAATCAGAAGTAACCAAGTTGTTATATGACTTAACGCCCCTTATTTAGATTTCAACATATTATAAGATTATGAAGATTATGCACCGGACTGTTCCGTACCAGAAACCTTTGAAAACGTTATCATTATACTAGAAATTTTCGACCATGCGACCACATACATGCATCGAGGACAGGTTTTAAGGAAAGTGACCGTGCGACCACATACACGCACCACATGATTCCCCTTCTCTAACGAGAGAGGAACAAATAGTTGTCCGCCATTTTTTAAAGTGCAGACTTTGAAATATGCCTTTGCCTAATAATTATTGATATAGGGGGCCACTTTACACAGATACGTCTAGATTTGGTTTATATGCAAAAAAAGAAACGCAAACCAAACGGATTATCATTTTTTGAAATTATGCTATGAATTTTTTAAAGGATCACATATAACTTCTTGGAACAATTTTGAGTTTAAAGTTTTTTCTACTTTTAATTTTATGTATATACCAGAATTATTTGAATTTTCTAAATCATGAACGTTTCAAAAACGTTTTATATGCATTAAATATTTGAGGTATATTTCACACTTTGTTCAAATATTAACCTGGGGGCATTGTTGCCAAAGTACTGTCCCAAGACGATAATACATAAAGATTAATAATAATGCGAAAATAGATAAGGCAGTCTTAAAATAGATTAGGCAGTCTAAAATTAGATAAGGCAGTCTAAAAATAGGTAAGGCGGTCTGAAACCTTATATTATTTAATAAAACACAAAGTAACATGTCATATTTTCATGTGTGCCTTGATAGCGTAGTAGACAGAGCGTCCGTGTCAGCGATGTTTCATGCATTAAGATGCTCGTATCATGGTAAGGTACCATTACATTTGAGTGTTTTATGTATCTTTTTCTTATTTCAAATATTTACAAATGCATAAAATAGAAATTTTTTTTACTAGGGTTGAAATGAAGTTGTATTAAGTTTTGGGAAACAGTTTTATCAGAGATGTAAAAAATACAATGCAATGAAGTGTGTTATAAATTGATCCATATATACAGATTATTAATATTTAGTAATAATAATGTCTTTAAAATAGTTTGATTAAAAAAATTGAATAAAACAAAAATCACTTGACATGTAGTTGGTTCTTTATAAAGAAAAGAACAAAAATGAAATAAAAAATAAATAGAAAATAGAAATTTAGAGGAACAAAATATACTCAAATGATCATTACAAAATACAGATACAGACAAAGAAAAAAAAAGGTGAAAAAAAATCCAATAACCCCCCCCCCCCAAAAAAAAACAACAAAACAAAAAAAAAACAACAAAAAACAAAAAAAAACGACATCATGCAAATCATTTAAAGTTACAGTGACGTTGATTTACCAACAGAGCTACAACCATGGTGCACATATTTTTTTTAAATTAAACTTTATATAGTTGTTGACAATTTCAATCTCTTATAATATGCAGACTTACCCTGTAATGGACTTGTCAAAATACGGTTAAGACCAAATTATTATCACATGGCAATATGGACAATTCACTTTTCATTTTTGTATTCGCTTATTCTACTTGTAATAGAACAGGTAATGTGATGGGCTGCAAGAAAAGTGATACAAGAGTATCTAGATCTAGTTTAACGACATATATCTGGATTTTACAGATTAGCTTATCAGCGATAGATGAAACTATGGAAACCACCACTAACCGACGCTGATATTGTAAGATGATAGCTTGCAGTAAAAATCTTTAACTTATGGTCATATGCATGTTGTTTCATTAACTAGTATGTAAATTATAAGCATTGTTGAATAAAGTAAGTTTTAACCAAATAATTAATAGCGTATGACATCACAGAGTTATTTGGCGTCCGCGCCGAAGCGCGGCGCCTCTTATGGAATGAAATCAGATTTTGTGAAAGGGCGACAGCAACTTCTCGAGCCTTTTAGTCGGACATAATAAAAGCCGATCATTCCGATCAGTATGAGGGTGCTTGATTACTACTTAAAAATGAAATGTCGCGATATATACAATGAATAGCGAACTGGAGAATTTCGCAATGCAAGCATTTTCAAATGAAATAACCTTTTCCGTCAATAAATCGCGCTCTTCGGGGTATTTTTATTTATCATTTTGTAGTACACGGTGGGTTAGTATGGTATATATATCCGAAAGCTGAATAGAATGATGAGTTGATGACATAAATATTCCGAAAATCTATTTATAGAGGGATGTATTCCTATCGGTAATTCCCGGTCTCTCCTGGTCTATTTTGACCGGAATTTACTGGTGACCGGCGAATAGTACCACACGTTTATTGTCCGATCTCTCCCGGTTTTGGAGTAGATGTTTGATATCGTTACAGAACAGAACAAATATTTTATATTTATATAAGTTTTTTTTAAAATGAATGTTTGTCACTTAGTTTGGTTACAATAATTAATAAACACAGATCAACTCTCAAATTTATTGATTATTATTATACATAAACATACAATTAAAAAAAAAACCCCAACAATAGCATGTTTTATTTTATCTATATGAGATAAAAACAATAAATATGTACATTAATTGAGAAAAAAGGTACATTTTTATGGTATTAATATGACACTATAAACTTTGAAACATTTGATTTAATTTGTTATTCGTGTTTAGTAAAGATGCCGAGGAATTATTCAAAGTTACAAATTAGATTTTATGAATTATTCAATTGATTGATAATTTAAAAAATGATAAAGAAAAATACAAATGTACATATATATGGTTTAAGAATAAACAATATTATATATTGAAAGATTAACCATAATTTACTGACTTTTTCCAGTTAAGTTTTTACTTATAATCGTCGGTCAATATGACAATTGAATTCTTAAAATAGTAGTAAACGTAAAACTCAGTATTAAAATAGCACATAAAATACAAAAAAAAGAAGAGAAAACAATATTCATAAAATATGTATTTTTTTTATTAAAATATGTATTACAATTATTGTATAATAAACAATTATGCTCAAAATGGTCAACATGGTAATGTAATCAGTGTCATATTGTTAATAAGTGTGAACAGATACCTTTAGAGGGGGTATTCGTTAATAGCGATAACATAATAAGGGACAATTACACAAGTGTGGTGTTGATCATGCATTACACATATGGATTATAAATGATTGTATACATGTATATCCGTTGCTATTAATAACCACGATCATAAAGAAATAACAAGTAATATTCTAATCTCTAGCATGCCAATCAAAATTAATAATGAACAATGTCTTTCGTCCGTTCATTCATAAGTGATATACAATTCTGGTAAAAACCAATTAACCATTGAAAAGTTTATAATCATATATCTACTTGTTCATCTTCACCTGCTGCATTTCTTGCTTGGACACCCTTTGATGTTTTGCATCAATGCTTTTCTTGTTATATTCTGTATTTACACCGACCCCACGTCCAAATTTTATATGCGACAAAATATGGTAATTAATATCCAATATCCTCGAAATCTACTATATAATATCATGTCTGCAGGAATATATAGGTTTACAGACCTCCTGTGGCTTTTGTAAGTACATAATGAAGAAGGAAATTTATTTAGTACCTTTTAACCGTCAATACATTTTTTATGAAAAAAAAAGGATAAAGACTTTACTCAATATAGATGCATGATTATAAACATTTAGTCATTTGTAAAATACATAACGGTTTACTACTATTATTTGTGAGTGTTTATTTTGTGTTTGAAGGTTAGTAAAATACTTTTTTAATTAATTTAAACACGTTTTAAATCGTTTCGAGCTTTTCTTATATATAAAGTTCTATACACGTTGTACATATGAAATTTGATAAGACAAACACATTGTGTAACCTACATTGCCTTTTGCTACATGACTATCATATATCATAATTTTGCTTAAATGTTTTAAAACTTACAAAGAATGGACGGAACTACATGAGTTTATCTGAATATATACTATGTATTAAATATAAATATGAAGGACGCCATTTTCACGGCATTTGTTACCAGATACTCGACATTTTTGTACAACTCCAATTTTATTGTGATAATAATTGTTAACTCAAATAATTCGTTCCATTCTAGGCAAATGACTGTAATTATTTTTACATTACAATTCAACTATTATTAGTGTTACGTGATTTGTATACAAATTCCACTTTTAGTTGTATATATGTTGGTGAACAGTTTGCCAGTTAGCCCACACCAGCGAAGGGATAACCCCCGCATAAACCAGGTATTAGATTTAAAAATCTGAACCAAAAAAAAACACAAAAAAAACACGGAACAAACAACAAATAGTTTAGAAAAAAATGTAAATAGCCTGGTCGCACAAAGATAGATAAATATGTAATAATTAATTCCCCAGCGTTAAACCTTGATCTGATACAATTCTTTCTACATATCGATATTCTTTTGAGTATTTAAAAATGTAGATCTGCTTTGACATTCTCTCTTTATAAATTACTGAATAACTATTTGTTGTATTGTAAATGGAAAAATCTCGATCAATATGGATAGCACCGGGTATAACCGGTGAATTGGAACGCGTTTCATAGATATCACAGGGTATAATGGGTAACACTGTTGCGCTTTATATACCAAGCATTCCATAAATAAAATACGACTTTGTTGCATCAATGGCTGAAAAAGGTATAAGAAGCACACACGTAGCTAGTTTACTGTTCAAAATATATTTTCGAAACAAGACCCCCCAACGACGGATTGTTAACCGGATTAAGTAGTAATTAACACTGCTTAAATCAATCATATGCGAGAGCGATTATTCTAACGGCAGAATTGTAGTAATTTACTTCTTATTGGTGTTCTTTCACTATATTTTTACGTATTTTAACCTACTTTATATTTGTTTTCCAAAGGACTTGATAAATGGGTACAAAATTTGTGATATTTATGACATAGCACCAGTTAACATATGCCTTCATGAATATTGTGGCATAGCACCAGTGGATAAATGCCTTTATCTATATTATGACACTGTACACTGGACATATGCCTTTATAGATATTGTGGCATACCACCATTGGACGCATGTCTTTATCGAAATTGTGACATAGCACTAGTGGACAGATTCTTTTAAAGATAATTATTGTGACATTACAACTGTAGACATATTCTTTTATAGATATTGTGATAAAACACAAGTAAACACTTTCTTTATGAGATATTGTGACATAGCACCAGTAGACAGATTCCTTTATAGATTTGTGACATAGTATTAGTAGACAGATTCCTTTACAGATAGTGTGACATATCACCAGTATTTATATTCCTTTACAGATAGTGTGACAGAGCATCAGTAGACAGATTACTTTACAGATAGTGTGACAGAGCACCAGTAGACAGATTCCTTTACAGATAGTGTGACAGAGCACCAGTAATCAGATTCCTTTACAGATAGTGTGACAGAGCACCAGTATTTATATTCCTTTACAGATAGTGTGACAGAGCACCAGTAGACAGATTCCTTTACAGATAGTGTGACAGAGCACCAGTAATCAGATTCCTTTACAGATAGTGTGACAGAGCATCAGTAGACAGATTCCTTTACAGATAGTGTGACAGAGCACCAGTAATCAGATTCCTTTACAGATAGTGTGACAGAGCACCAGAAATTATATTCCTTTTCAGATAGTTGACAGAGCACCAGTAATATGATTACTTTACAGATAGTGTGACAGAGCACCAGATAGACAGATTCCCTTTACAGATAGGTGTGAACAGAGCACCAGTAATCAGATTCCTTTACAGATAGTGTGACAGAGCATCAGTAGACAAATTAATTTACAGATAGTGTGACACAGCACCAGTGGACGGATTCCTTTACAGATAGTGTGAGAGAGCCCCAGTAGACAGATTACATCACAGATAGTGTGACAGAGCCCCAGTAGACAGATTCCTTTACATATAGTGTTAGAGAGCCCCAGTAGACAGATTACTTCACAGATAGTGTAACAGAGCCCCAGTAGACAGATTACTTCACAGATAGTGTGACAGAGCCCCAGTAAACAGATTACTTTTACAGATAGTGTGACAGAGCCCCAGTAAACAGATTACTTTACAGATAGTGTGACAGAGCCCCAGTAGACAGATTACTTTACAGATAGTGTGACAGAGCCCCAGTAGACAGATTACTTTACAGATTGTGTGACATAGCACCAGTATTTTGATTCCTTTACAGATAGTGTGACAGAGCACCAGTAGACAGATAACTTTAGAGATAGTGTGACAAAGCACCAGTGGACAGATTCCTGTATAGATATTTAATATATAGCACCAGTAGACATATTCCTTTATCGATATTGAGACAGAGTACTATCAGACATATTCCTTTATCGATATTGAGACATAGTACTATCAGACATATTCCGTTAACGATATTGTGAAGAAGTACCAGTAGACATAAGCGTTTTTCCATATTGTGCCATACCACCAGTGTCAATAGTATTTTAGAAACAGTTCGAGTTTTTCTTAAAACGTGTCTTCTTACAGACGCAAGAAGACAGTTTGCTAGGATAAACTATAAATTGTCCGAGTCGAAGCAGATAAAGAAGGGCGACATGAGAATTTTAGAAGAAAAACATTGCATGGCAAAAGGTGTCATGTACCTGGCTCAAGTAGGACACCATATGTTTCAGCTGCACTATATCTCTGTTGTATTTAAGGTATTACCATCCTAATGCCTTATCTCCGCTTGAAGAGTATTTCAGATGGGCTAGAACTACTGTTAACTACACTGAAACTGAGGGTCATGGGTTCAGACCTCAGATGGGTCAACTTTTTTATTTTATTTTCTTTTTCTTTTAACATTATTTATGTATCTCTCCATCCATTTTGGGTAGAAAAAAGTGTTTATTTTTTATTATTTAATTCATATAGGTATTTATTGGCTAAATAATGCTATTTTAATCTAGTAATAAATATGGTACCTGATATTTTCAAAGTGTAATAAAATCAAAAACTAGACCGGTAAAAGTATAAATTTTTAGTAGAAACCATAATTTTGTTTATGTTGATTGTTTGCTGAATAGTACTATTTGTTTCTTACCAAAATTTAATGGGAAAACGTTTTTCATTAGAATGTTATTGCAAATTATTTTAAAGGTTACTTATTTCTGAAACAGGGCCCTCATACACCCTAGCTTCAGTTCATAAAAGTGGACATAACTCGATTTCCGTACGGTAAAGTTTGTTTAAATTTTGCATACAGGTGTACTTTAAGGTATATATCTGACCTATGATATAAATTTTTCAGTTATTAGGGTGGTAATACCTTAAGTGTCTTCTTACAGAAGTAAGAAGACACTTTTTGAATATCGTTGCTGGGGATGTCGTATAAATAATTATATAGAAATAATAATTATTTGTCGCTCAACGATGTAACGTCACTTTCCTTGTTTTGTCTGAATTAATATGTTTGTATGTCTAAAATGACCCGAAATTTTCCCTATTGAACATAAAAGTACCAAAAGTTTGTGCTATGCAATAAAATCACTGTTGGTCCTTACGGCGGTAGCATTAATTTGTTGATGTCGTGTTTTCGAGAATATAAATAATATATCCAAATCGGTGATTTATGCATACTAATTACAACACGGAGATGTATATATTTTATAAACTAGCATTCACAATTTATGCCCTTATTAAAAACATGTATTCATGTAAACTATCGAAGGTCCTTTTTAACAAAGCACAAAAATATCAACGATACATTGATTTCATGATAGCTCTAATTTTTACACAATTTTGGTCATTTCATGGAGGTCGATCAAGCTATCCGGGACAACTTATTAGTAATTACCATTTATTCTGCAAGCAACCGATTAATTATCCAATCAGCATTTACCCAACAAATTACCATTACATTATATGTCCGAGATTCATTGTATACGCCTAGCTCGAGGAACAAACCAATGACCCCTAGTAACAAAATAATATACGGCATAGGAAAACAAATTTGTTCTGACCACAGTTGCTTACGTGAGGAATATCATAAGCTATATATTAGTTACAGATTATTTTCATACTGTTTTTTTATCATGAAAATCAAATATTTGTATATTTTTCATTTCTTAGAAAATGCGGAGAAGAAATCGTGGAACTTCTGCAGGTGAAGAGACTAAGGTATTTATAAAATATCTGACAGACAATGATCATCCAGACGTCATTAAAAGAGATGATCTTAAAGCGATATATGAAGGAGAATTTCTTCTACATCGTCGGAATAGTAATCCTCACTATACTGATATTAAATACAGAGATGTTTTGCGGTATCTTAGATACAAGAACATGATACACGAGCTGGGTGATTATTACATATTTGGAAAGGATGTACAGGGAGAGTATGGAAACATAATTGGTTCTGAAGACTACAGGAAAACGTTAGAAAAATGGCAAGAAAAAGCGGCATGTACACCCAATTTTTGTGGCGTTTGTGGGGTACAATGCTCGGGAGAAAACGATTTTGATCAACATCAAAACGGTACTAGACACAGAATTCATCAGTTTCATTACAACATCTACAAAAACAGGTTCGTTAATTTCCATTTCCTTATTTTTTAGTACTTCGTTTTGAAATTTTGATACTATTTGATGCTATTTTGAACAACTAATATAGTGGTACAAAATTTTACATGAATAAAAATAACAACGCACTTTGGCATAATTACTGTTATTTTTAGCACAGTTGCAATGGTTCGGCATAAATTTCACAGCCTTTGTTACCAGTATAAAGAAACGCAAATCTTTTGTGAATTGCGTTGAAATGAAGTCAACAGCGAAACACAGCAATTGCCCTTTAGTAATCATTTTCCCCGTCCCTTTAATCCCCTAAAATTTTAATTGCTATTTCGGGATCTTTCTTAATCTTGCGAGTTAATGCTAATTTGTTTATTTATTATAACTTTTATTTTTTTTCATGGTCCTTTCCCTTCACCGCCATTAAGGCATTCTCGTCCCTTGTAAAGGTTCTGACCGATGCCCTATTGGGTGCCGTTGCAGACAACCTATTAGACTGGACATTGTTTAGGGCTGGTGTCATGAAAATCAATCTCCCTTGTGAATCTGTTTCTACATATTTAAAACAGGACTGAAATTATCTTTCATAAAATATATGTTATTACATCTGTTTAGACCAGAAAAACACACACACACAACCCACCCCCACCAAAACAGAATGAAAAAAGAAACAAGAATTAAAACAACAAAGAAACAAAAACAAAAAACAAAACACACACACACGCACGCAAGCACACACATACGCATGCACGCACCGGCACACACACACACCTACACACACGCACACCAACACACACACACGCACGCACGCACACGCACACCAACACGCACACACAAACACACCCACACACACACACGGAAGGAAAACGTTTCGGGTTTTCGCATTTGTTTACTTGGGGGACCATACAACGCTTTTCATGGAATAGCAATAATGTGTCTTATTGAAGGTTCCATGATAACTGGCGTATAAACACATCTGCGGATGTTTCTTAATTCAAAATTACATCATAACTATATTTAAGTTCTGAATTCTGCTTAGGCTGGTGCTAGCTAGGGTCCATGGAGATCCTTTATCAAACGGAGCCTTTTTTGGACTTTCTTTAGGGATTCAATTTCTCTCTTTAAAAAAAAAAAAAAAAAAAAAAAATGTAGACACTGAGAATTAATTTTTCAGTGATAGGTATTTTCTTTAAGGGATATATTTTGTTCAGACTTTATGTATTTTATTGTGTCATATGTATTTCAAAATTACATACTAGTTTACATTTGTATGAAATGAAATTACATGTATTTATTTCTTGTATGGTATCTTAAATCTTAATTAATCCAGGGACCAGATGTTGACTTGTCCAAGTGGAATCGAAATTGAGTCTGTACCAATGGTAAACACCAGTTTGCTTATAGAAAAAGAATGTAGACCTAAAGATGAGGTATTCATGCTGATTTCCATCAAAAACAAGAGCCGTGATTGGCATACTCTACTACTAAGAAGGTATTTGTTACTATGGGATACAGGCGTTTTTAGATTGGTACAAAAAGACAACACTAGACCCCCTAGATTCCACTTTCACATACAGCCAGGTATTAATACAAGTTGTCAACTGTGTTGTAAAATACCAGGAATGAGTTTTAGTATGATAATATTCAAAGTTTTATCATGTCATTGATTTATGTTGATAAAGTGCATGCCAGATAAATATAGCATTGTCAGTCACCCTAACCTTTCTCAGTCACCTCATCAATGCATATTGAAAAAAAAAATGAGGAGAATTGTAGTTTGGAAATATTAAACTGATTAAACATTTTGAATCGAATATATATTTTGAATACCTTACATTTGACTAAAACATTTGGGACTTTTTTCCCTTGGCATATTACTGAGCGCGGCATGAACTTCAGAGGTTCTTTTCTGCTTTTTGTTTCATAAAGAACGCTTATTATAATTACAAACATGATAAATAGAAAAGAAAACCAGTGTCTGATAATACAAAATTTATCAGGCTCGGCACCAAAGAAATTGAAGGGCTCTGCACAAAATTTCGAAAGAAAGACAAAACAAATTGGTCTCTTTGGTCACCATGTTTGCCAAAGACTATCTTTTCCCACACCCCCCCCCCCCCCCGGCACGTCATCTTACTTAAACTTCATGGCAATAAACCTTTTGTTAAAAATGAATTAAGAAACTTACTGGTTATACTGTGTACTTTTCTTTTGATTCAAAGTCTGTTTTTAACTTATATTTCAAACAGACAATATGGTAAACCAGGTTATGTATGAGCTTTTAATTAAAAAAAATCTTATCTTAGGTAGGGTTTGATATAAAGACTGAATTATTTGATACTTTTAAAGCTAAGTGTAACTGAATTTTGATATAGTATATATCAGAGTACGAAGTTGACTGTTATTTAATGTGGCTCATTCTAAATCATCTTTTTATCTATTTAAGGAACTAGCTTTGAGATGCGTGTACAATGTAAGGCTCCTGTAGATTTTGGCCACCACTTTGTTCCATTAGCATTCTATTTTGAGTGGATGGATAGGAACAATAAGCTCATACAAGACACTGCTGACCAGCATTCAGAAGAGCTTGTTCCACGTTTTGTCTCTGTGCACGTGCTAGGTAATATGGCTGCTTAAATATAATCCAGTCCTTTGTATTAGTTTTTTGCTGTCCATAAAAAACTCAATAGAACCGAGCTTCAACATCCTAAAATTCATTTCCATTTCATCTTTATAACTTATTTCTCACAGCGGTTCGTATTTTAACTTATTATTCATTTATACACAAGAAATGCAAGGTGTGATATAGAGGATATTTGTTTGTTTGTGTGTAAGATGAAATTTTATTTCATCGAGTGGGCTTTAAAAACAGTATTCTCACGAGTGGCGTAGCCACGAGTGAGAATACTGTTTTTAAAGTTCACGAGATGAAATAAAATTACATCTTACACAACAAACAAACAAATTTTCTTTTTATTTTATGCTAAAAAACAAGTTTAAACGAAATTTCCATAATATTAACATAAATATTAAAATCTGTTTCCCCATTGAGAGCCCCATTTCGTGAGAATTTCTCATTAAAAACAAGAAGTCTTGAGCTGAAAAATAAGTCCGACAATCAACATTAAATGACAGTGATATTATTTATTTTGTTTAAAAAATATAAATGATCGCTTGTTTTAATAATAAAAACAAACAATTCGTGTAGGAGAAAATTCCAACCATCCATCCATATTTCTGTTACCTACTGCGACTTTATATTAGACCTGGCTTTGTTTAATGTAAGCGGCAGCCATTTTTTAAAGTTGTGTATTTCACGGGAGGAAAATAATTTGTGTTTGATTCAGAGGGATATCATTTGGAATTGTTAGTCATACACCTTTTTAAAAGAAAGAAAACATATTTGAGGATTGAAACAGACAAAAATTAAGTGTTGACAGATGTGAAAACATGAAAAAAGCAGCTATGAAAATGGAAGACTTGGAACTTGCTCGGAACGCTGGGTTTGTTTACTTGTTCTACGAGCTGTAGCTGTCATTGCTTTTCAATTTTTCATAAAGCATACGGCAGTTATTACTCGTAGGATACTTTAATATGCCCAAATGTCATCAAGAGCAGTTTGCATGTGGAAGGAATGTATTTTTCAGACTGTAAAAATGAAACAAAAAATTTAGAGACGAAATTTGGTGATTGGAATTTGAATGAACAGAAGTAAGTTTTCTTCTTTTTATTACTTTTGACGTTTCAGGTATTTATCAATTTCAGCTTTCCTTTTTCTTTAAACAGCCTGACATTGTCAGAATTGTCAGCAAAAATAAAATTGAGGTACCACATGGGGAAAATCTTAAAAAAGTAGTTTCGTCATTGAAAAAAGTGAAATTATATTTTGATAATTTTCACTGTGAAATTACCAAATATAATTTTCACGGATAAATCAGTAATCCACTGAAAAGCATAAAATAAAACAATTTAAACTGCTAGGTTGATGAAGTATGTGAATTACTTTCTATGATTAGGCAAATACACAAATGTGCCAATAAATCATTTATATTTTAAGACATAATTATACACAATGATAATTATACACAATGATATGCTATTCACAGAAAGTGACTAAATGTTTCCTTAAATGTCACTGCTGTACGACATTGTTTATTTTTTATAAGATATTATATTAAGGACTGAGTAAAAGTATTTGAAGGCATTGTAAAGTTACACAGAACCTTTCGCCCCGCAAACCCGCCAAGCGAAAAGTAGAAAATTAACAAGTTAAAATGGCGGGGGCGCGGAGCGAGATTAAAGAAATAAAACGACGGGGTCGCGGAACGAAAACAGGCTAATAAGCGGGAGCGCGGGGCGAAATTGAATAAATAAAACTTCGCAGCGCCCTCACAAATTAGCGTGTTTTCGTCCCGCGACCCCGCCAAACGAAAAGTCGCGAATTAACAAGTTAAAATGACGGGGGCGCGGAGCAAAACATGCTTATTAGCGAGGGCACGGGGCGAAGTTTTATTAGCCTTTGCTAATTAGAGTGTTTCCGCTCCGCACACCGCTATTTTAACTTGTTTATTCTCGACTTTTCGCTTGTCTGGGTCGCGGGGCGAAAACACGAATGGCACAAATCATAACAAATATATCCGCACCGTTCTTGACACATATTATTTTGTACATGGTTTACATATGAGCATTAATCTTACACAAAAGATTCATGCATTCATGATATATAATCAATGCTTGTTTTCATCTAGGTGATTTGCATGAAGCTATGGCTCCTATTGGTCCATATAAGAAACCTGACAAGATTCCTGATGAACGTGTTGAAGAAACAGTACCTGGTGAGCCGTGCCCAAAGTAAGTCTGTTCTTATGACTTTTTACCGGATTGTGTGTTGTTTAATGCTATATAGCAGATAGTTTTAGACTTGTAAACAACATTAATTGTTTGAAAGTAAGGTCATATTATGTATTATAATATAAATACATGTAGATGTGTGATAACAAAAAAGCAAGATACAACAGATCAAAACAAACCAAACAAGCAGACACTGTGAAATCATTGATTTTCGTGGGCATGAATTTTTGTGGTTTTATCAAAACGGGCATATTCGTGGGTTCTTAAATTCGTTGATTTTCATTTCCTTGTAAAAAAAATAAATAAGTAATGCAAAGTAATCTTCACGTTATCACCGCGCTGTTTTACTTACCGCATGTATATAGCACGGCTCTTGTCAATTATTTTATTCCTTGCCTTTTGGAGCAACACAGAAATTGCCGATAATTGACTGCAATTAACACGTTAGCAAAAACTATCATATCAAAATATCACGTCACGTGCATATATACATATTCAAAATTAATATTTTTCAATTCAATATTCAAATATAGAATATTGAATTGGATTGAAAAATTAAAATTAGAGAAAACAAACATTCCAAATATGACAATTATGAAAAAGTGATATGTTGATAAATGATAAATTACTTATAAACGTACTTTTATGAAGCTTTTATATATAAGTATTTAACAAATTAGACAAACTTTTGTTAACAGGATGAAAGTTAATGAATTAACAGAAACATATATATTATTATTATTATTATTATTATTAGATTAATCGTTTTTATATAATTGTCACACCGAAAGAATGAAAGTGGATAAAATGCACAAACAATAAGGTGGGTACCTCTAATATACCGCTCTCTCTATATGTAAATTTGTAAAGTGGACTGAGAAACGAAAATCCTGACGCGTTATATACATCTCTCAGGATGCAGTTTTGAAGTTTTGAAGAAGACTTAACAGCAATATGATGCACTTTTCAAAGATTAAATTACTGAAATGCAACATATAATTGTTTTCCTACAAAAAATAAAGGTGAACGTCTATTTAAACACTTAAGTATGTAAATTATAACAAGAAGGTACATATATTTGCTTTATTTTCAGGTCCGGGAAAAACTTGTTAGGGGGCAGGCTTTCTCCGAGCTTCATTCCACCCTTCCTTAAGCATCAGGTAGATAAAGGATTGAATGCCAAACATGAGATACTAGATTTGAAATTAAGGTTAGAATACATAAATATATAATGATATATAAAAGAATAACGTCCTATTTTTATTTATAAAATTCATTCGTTTACTTATTAAAGGAACATGAAATAAAAGAAAAGTGCAAAAATTTCTTAATTCCTTATCCAAAATCACATGTCTTTAAATTGAACAATTGCTATAATAGCTATAACTTTGGTATCTAGTATCTTTTTAATTCGTGTTTTGTTTGTTATAACATTGTCTTAAATTGCAGTCAAACTTATTTCAGATTTAATCTATTAAGAATCAACAAACTGAGATTCAATGTATTGGATGATTTTGACAATTTTCATTCACCATTGATAACTTTATTTATAACTATGCTAATACAGACGCGCAATAGACTGCGACCTCGACATAACGAACTATAAGTCGAAGTTTGACACACTGTTGTGGACAGAAGAGCTCCAAATGATTAAAGACATAAAAATATATGATCTCAAATCTCACGAAATGACGCTTGACATGCACAGAGGAGTCATGATTTTAGAGGTATGTAAAATGTTTAGTTTTAAGGTTTTAATTCTGAGTGAGTATTACAAAAAAATGTTGTAGCACAACACGAAATACCGTATTTCGGTATATACTAGACATGGCGCTTGAATTATTAAATGCTCAGGTCTCGCCTTTTTATCCAACATAATGAACTTTGAAACGTCTAGTTCATCTCTAGAAAGATTAAGATACGATAATGAAATGGCAAAAAGCGATATTTTTCTACTTTGTGATCATGATTTCCGCAAGAATCTATATATAGGTACTGCTCCAACACTACTCTGAAATTTATTTATTTACATTCTTTGCAAAGATGTATTAATATGCCAATTATTGTTTCCCTGCAAATATTAAATTTCAAGCACTAGCCCCATTCTTTATCCAGTTTTGTTATTTCTATTAAAGATTAAACTTTGTCTATAATATTTATAAAATATATGTATTTTGGTAATAATGTGTGAGAGAGCGTAATGTGTTGTAAATTACGAACATTTTTTGTCAACCTTTATCTTTATTTTGCAGTTTATTGTTTAGATGTGTTACGTATATGTACAAACTACAACTGCAGGTATTCATGCAGTAATTTGTGTACACGTGATTCGCCTATTGTCATGGCGTTACGTTATGTGTTGACGTCAGTTTGGCTTGATCGATTTAAAAGCCGTTAAACATGTTTTCTTGATTTACTTTCGATTATTTTTAAAACTATACATTCATTTTTATTTTCTATTTTACCATTTTGGGGAATAAAATTGCAATTTTATGTACACAGGTTCCAGGTCTGATGGAGAGACGACCTTCAGTAATGAGAGGGGATAGGGTGTATATTTTTGCCGATGGAAATAGAAATGTTCGATATGAAGGTATAGTGCATAAGGTAGAATTGGAGACTGTAGATCTAGGTGTTTCCAAGAGGTGAGGCGAACAATTTTCTTATGTTTTATGTTGTAATATGTCCTGTTTTAACATAATATGATAGGTTGACATATTTTACTATATTTATTTATTAATAATATTAACCACCACAGTTCACAATTTTATTGCAAACACTATTGATAGTTTTTATCTGCAAATGTTTGAAGTCGTTTTCCTTTTTCAATATTGAATTCTGTGCTAGACGGCATGCACGATAGCGTGCTTTAACCGCCGCCCTCCATTGGATCAATCAAACCGAACTGCAACCTTCAATAGTATACCCACTTCACTAGATTCTTAAGATTTAAACTTGTGACGATTTTGTAAAATAAGCTATTGTTTAATTCTTTACCACTGACTTGCTGCAATTATGCACACGATATATATTTATAGATTACCTATATTTCTACCTCGGCCACCTTCATCGCCATATGGTAATTGTGACAAACCAGTTTATAGACAGTTATCGTAACACACCGAAGCAGGTTAAAAAATTACTGTGACACCACAACCTAGTACTTGTAATACACAAGTCCTGTAGTAATTGTGAAACGTGTGAAACATTTAGCGCTTCCTCATGTGAAAAGCAACTGTGACATACCCAAGCAGTTGTCCTTTAAAAGTAAATGCTACACATCAAGTGCCGCCCATGGGAGCGTGACACATTTCCCGCACCGCCTCTTGATATTGTGTAGCATGCCCAATGCAATTCCATGCAACGGCTTAAGTCGGATTTTTAATTTAAAAAAATAATTTCAGAAGTGACAAAGAAATCAAACATATGGGTATTCTAATAATTTACCCATGCTGTGTGCAAAACATTTCATACTGTAGCTTTAATGTTTACTATTTGATATTGACAATATCAGGATTTTACTGTACAGTTAATTTCCATTACAGATTGAGAGATACTTGGATTAAAGGCAAAAGATATGAAATTAGATTTGACTTTCTAAAGTTTAATCTATGGGTACAGCATAGAGCTCTGACCGGTCTGAAATATGCAGAAACGATTCTTTTTCCTTCCGAAGAAACCTCGTTATCCAAGAGAGAAGACAATGTTCCACTAAAGTAATTTATGAATGTTACTTAAGTCAACAACTAATTTAAATTTAAATTTTTTTTATAAAAGCGTTGTCATTGAATTTTATTTCATCAGTAATATTTAATCTGTATTGTATTGTATCATTTCCGATCAATTTTATGAACAGCTTCTAATATAGTGCAGTTATAATAAAGAAACTATTGGTTTATACTAATTTATTTTAGTTCGATTGTGTTGGACGATATAAGCTTATTGAAACACTCCCGAATCCGTTTCTTAAACCAACCACTACTTAGCAATGAGTGTAAAGTTTCTTGCTCAAAGAAACAACGGCTTGTCCCTGACGGGGTTTGAACACACGCGGCCAGCAATTCTTGGGTTATTAGTCCGACACATTAACCACTAGGCCAATATTCATTTATGCGACCATTAACAAATGAGTATTATTCCAGAGATTCCAAAGGTAGAAAGTTTGTGAGAAATAAATCTTTTGTAATTCTATGGCAAAATGGGCCTTTAAGTTTTATAAGCTAAATGAATCAATCGTTGAATTCGTTAAGGCCTTGGTTTGATAGAAATGTCAACGAAGAGCAGCGGACGGCTGTGACGAACATTGTGCAGGGAACCAGTCGTCCAGGTCCTTACTTGATATTTGGTCCACCAGGAACCGGAAAGACAGTTACAGTTACCGAGGCTATAAGACAGGTTTAACAACATTTATAATAACAAATGCCATTATGCGATATATAACAAAGGATGTTTTATTGATAATCTATATATTTATATCGGGTCTGGTAAAATTGAAATGCCCGTTCGAATAAATGATAAGATTGGGAAAAAAATCCAAATGGAAATTCCTGTAATTCCAACCGGAGGGCATAAATGCGGGTGGATAACCGGACAAACGTTTTTAGATCAGGAAAAATAAAAGCATTAAAAGAAGTCAATTATTTAAATTCGCATTGAATCTTTATCCTATGAAAGGATTTCTAAGTGTTTAGGACAAGTATAAATGACAGTGAAGTTTGCCACAATTCCGGTGATGTAAAGATTTTCCAGCGCAGATATATGATAATTTAAAGTTTATCGTCAAGTCATTTTTCTTTTCACATGCATGGTTGTGTCGTGTGTGTTTAGATGTCATGTTTTCGAGTGATATATATAGCTTAACTATACAATATGGATGTAAAATATTAACATTTTGTTCTACAATATACATGCGTATATTGAGGGGTATTAGCATTTTGCTCTACAATATTGATGTTCTAGAGTTTGTATTAAAATTATTTATGTCTTTGATCTAGAGTATGCATTGAAATATTTTTATGTATGTTATTTATCTAAAATATATTCTGAAATATTCATATTTTTTCTATAATAAGCATTGAAATATTTTTATGTCTTTCATCAAACATATCCGTTGAAATATTTATGTCTATATGCAATATTTACATACGTAATTAATATGAGCAAACTTGATAAAAGACTATCCAAGAATGCCACGTGCAAAGTTTGGTGATCATCCATCATTTAGTTCTGAAGAAGAAGATGTTTAAAGGGTTTTCTATGTTTAGCCCTAGAGACCCATAAAAGGGGACAGAGCAACCTTGATGATTGATGTATGGCTTTGATCTATAACATGAAGTAAAAATATTAATATTTGTTTTGGTTCTAGAACTATGTCTTTACGGAAGAAAGTCTTACACAATCTCTTTTTCTTAATTTTCAAAAAAAATCTGTTGAATTTCTTGAAGATATATCATAGCCAACCCGAGGCACGGATATTAGCGTGTTGTCCAGAAAACACTGCCGCCGACTTCTTAATGAAGAAACTTATCAACCCAAACCAACCTGGCACAATAAAGAAGAATGACATCTATAGACTGTATGCCGTGTCTAGACCATTAATTACTATTCCTAAAGAAATCATGGATTCGAAACAGCTCAACTTTGACCGTGAAGAAAGAGATTTTATTTATCCAGCTGTATCTGAGCTGAAGAAATTCAAAATTCTCGTAATGACACTAAGCACAGTTGGGAGGTAAGCACATAAAGACATAAACACGCACTTTTTCTAGTGACAAAAAGATGTACTTGCAGACAGGAATTTGAACAAATATTGTAACCCGCTATTATCATCAGGAAAGATAAAAAGCACAGCATGAGGGATGTTGCACTTATCCAATCCATTATCCCTCTTGTACAGCCTCAATCAAACCGAGTCTGCAATTTTCATGTAATTTTGTTGTGATAAATGCTTCCGAAGGATCACTTTGTTTCCAGATTTTTATATATATCCTCACCCGGACCCCTGTCCTCCTCTCTGTATAAAGAGAGAGCATTAAATTTTAATGAACCATTACTTTTTCTACTTTCAAATATTAAACACTTAAAGATATACTATGCTCATCCTTGAGTAAAATATGTTAATCACATAATTTTATTGAAATATGTGATAGTCTGACTAAATATGTCTAATTTGAATAAAATAATGAATAAACTGTATATGTAAAATTGCTTCCCTATCTATTACAGGGTAAGTAAAGTTGGTGCTTTCCTAAAAGACTGCAAGCTTTTTGATGACACTATATATAATCATACAGAGATAATCTATTGTGTGCAGAATTTAAAACATTACATAAATTATTTACTTTGTGTGAATAAAATAAATAATCATTTAATATTAACATAAAGACTGTCCAGCAATTATTAAAATTTTCTGATATCAAATTTGATCATATAACCTGTATATCTTTTAAAATTCGGTTAACTTCAGGTTAGTTTCGGCGTCGTTTGAGAGGAACTTTTTCACTCATATATTCATCGTTTTCTGTTTTATTGCTTTTTTATGAAAATTATATATAAAACTAATTATCATCCTTTGGAGCAAAACTGGGCTTGGTATACGCATTTAAATGCAAAAAGAGAAACAATCAAAAGTTCTTGTTCAAAATTTCATTTTATATAAGTCAATATCAATTTAAATGAAATCACACAAAACAGTTGTTGAGGTCCCAGACAGACTGTACAAAAAGAAGGCCCTGTAGCGTCAATACTAGTGCTAGTTTAAAGATTTCCAGTTTGGGCTCCAGCAATGCTTTAATTGATCATTTGTATTCCATTGGTATATAATACTATTAGCAGTAATACATCAATGTATCCTATTGTTATGATGTAGAAACTTCTATTTTGGAGCGATTGATGAATACAATTCCGGAGTACCAGAGATGTGACTCTTCGGGGTACAATGAACGCTTCGTTACAAAACTTGTTCGCAACTATCGCTCACATGATGCTATTATTAGTGTACCACGTGACTTGTTTTACGACGGGGAGTTAGAGGCATGCGGAGACAGAATGATTCTTGATTCCATGTTGCGTTGGGATCATTTGGCTAAAAGAGGCTTTCCGATTATATTTCATTCGGTATTTGGTGCTGATGAACGGGAGTCGGGGAGCCCTTCATTTTTCAACAGGTATGTTACTTGTGTTACATCTTATAGGGGTGAAACATATCTTAAGATTTAGGTTAAAACATTTAAACCCGACCCAATGGACCTATAAATCACGTACCTGATATTATCAAATATTTTAGTGTTATATACAGAGTCATCGTGAATAAGTGCATGACAAACTTTTATATTTCTAATACGCAAATGGAATGCTAGTTGTTGTTAATGTAAATAATTAAATCATCATGTGCCACACTCATAATTATCATATCTTTAACTTTGCTTAACAAAATAAGAGGATTCTACATGAAATTTTATAATCTAGAATGTGAAACATATCAAACTACCTGTTTGTTAAGTAAGTAATGTTCATAACCTCTTTAAAATTACACATTGTTATTTGAATATTATATGTTACAACGCCATATCTGTTCTCGAAATCGTGAAAATTGTATTGCATGGTTTTCCAGCGGTTAAAGTTAGAAATTGTGGAAGCTCGTCGATGATTGACTGTTTGAAAGGTCCAAAAAAGGTGATCTGTTATTGATGCTCGCCATTTCCTATCGTTAATAAGGAGCTGATTTTAATCAGATTAATACCTAATTCATTTTAATCCATCTTTTCAATAAAAAATTCTGAATATATCAGACTTAATTTTAAGTCAATACGCATTGCTAAGATAAACTTCACGCAGCTTTTTTATAAAAACAGAAACAAACAAAAAAAACAAACAAACAAAAAACAACATATTACGTTCAAATTAAGGACTCGAAACACCGCATGCCGTTTATTACAAGCTAGAATTATGCGATTTTCTGTGCGCAGTTTTCTTGTATTGCTAGGAACTTTATGATAACAAAAAAATTGCCAAAATAATAAATTAACTTCAATAAAGTAGAACTTACTAATTTGAAAGCGAAAATCGTAAAAGCGCCCAAGCCTGAAACAGCCGAACTATAGCTAACTATGAAATTAATTAGTTGACATATTTTATCGATACACATGTAATTAATAAGATTGCATCCTGTAAAACATTTCTGAAAATTTTATTTGAATTACATCACAATTTCAAAGAATTATTAAAATTTAAGGAAATGAATTGGAAGATTCAACTAGTATATTTAAATGTCTAAATACGTAATTGGCGTCAATAATATTATATCTTACAGGCGTTATATTTAACTAAATACGTAACTGGCGTCAATAATATGATGTCTTTCAAGAGTTATATATAGATAGAGGATATGAGTGTAGTTTAATACTAAATTTATTGAACGAGTTGAATAAAATCGTACTATGCGAGCCTCTGGCGAGCATAATATTGTTTTATTCAACGAGTTCAATAAATTTAGTATTGAATCTACACGAATGTAATATTCTATCTATCGCATATAGAAAATAAGAACAGTAAACTGGAAAACATGAGTAATTTTTCAATGACAATTAAGACTATAGTGTAACGCTAACATTAGCGCACTTAAGGTAGCTCGCTACTTTCCGACCGAAATTTGACAATATCTCAGATCTTGATGATTTTTGGTATACAGACATGTAGATATGTAAGATTTACTTCTACAGCATTATTTTATAGATAAACAGCGTCACTATGACGTCAAAGCGCCCTCTATTGGTGGCGGCGAAATTGCGTCTTTTTTATCAATAAACCGGTCTGTTCTTATCAATTTTCATCCGAATTCCTTCATTTTAATTTATAATGTTCAGTAAATGTATGCCTTTGTAACGATGTCTTTCTTGAACATTTGCTTAATAGTCTGCGATTCTACGTTATTTTCCCTCACGTTCTGACGTCCATATTTGATGCAAATATCGCGCGATATCACAATAAAGATTGTGAAATAATAAAAAATCAACACGGTGAATTTTGCTATATTTTTTTTAACATGTAGTGAAGTCATTAAAGAAAATCATTATGCAATAAAAATATAGGGTCAACGGGTAAGATATTTTGCTATTACTATTTGAATATAAAATAAAGGGTGAGTAAACGTAATGAATTTGGTGACGTCAAATATTTTTCTCAAGGAAATTTTCACGACTTTTTCGATAATATCATACTGACAGGAATAAAAATGTGTGAAAACCATCAACAACAAAAGTATTTAGACATGTTCCGTAAAAATGTTTTTTTAAAAGTCCTGTCAGATGCCTGCATTTCGATGAATATCTTCAATTATATATACATGTACAACAAATCAGGTTAAAACTGTCTGCACAAGTTGGTATCAATCTCTGAAAAACTGCAACGAATGGATATAAATACCTCGAGGACTGAAAGACAATTCAGAATATTGAAAAATATAATTAAAAGGCCACCTAAGTGGAAATTATAAAAACATAAATTTTGCAAAGAATGTCAGAAAAAAAGAATGAAAAGGCTGTTGCAGTCGCAATGTCATCATGTTATGTGTATGTCGGTACAACATAAACTTCCATGTTATCATATGTAACAATTTTGAATTGTATAATTTTTATATTAGTTAGTAGGAACAGAGACATAGATAACATCTATGTCTCTGGTAGGAAATGAATCAAATTTACGTTTCAAAAATATATGATCAACTGGAAGTAGCAACGATTTGTACGTACGTCATGATTCACTGGTAGTCTTAATTATATTATAAAATCTAGCAGACATTTAATTCAAAAATTTCTACATGTATTAAATTTATTTATTAACAGCCATCAGTTATATATTTTCTCTCGCAGCTTAATACCCAGCACTAAGCGTGAGACTCAGATTTAAAGCAGGAATCACGCTCTCATGCTATGGCTTGAATTTCTCACGTATTTCACATAATTACAGATATTCTTCTTTATTTTAAACTAGCTGACTCGCGGTATGCATTTACTAGCGCATCTTTGAGGGGACCTGAAGCCGCGATCATTTTTTGATTAGAGGCGAAATATCCGTTGATTTATTTTGTGTGTTCAGAAGCGGAGAATTTTGCATATTAAATACAGATTCCCTTGTACTGAAGGCAATTATGTAGGATTCTCAATTTGTGTGATTATGGTTGTGGGAGAAGCTCGTTTTTTGTCTGCACATAATGCAATTTTATGAATTAAATGTCTGCTAGATTTTATAATATAATTAAGACTACCAGTGAATCATGACGTACGTACAAATCGTTGCTACTTCCAGTTGATCATATATTTTTGAAACGTAAATTTCATTCATTTCCTACCAGAGACATAGATGTTATTTATGTCTCTGTTCCTACTAACTGATATAAAAATTATACAATTCAAAATTGTTACATATGATAACATGGAAGTTTATGTTGTACCGACATACACATAACATGATGACATTGCGACTGCACCAGCCTTTTCATTCTTTTTTTCTGACATTCTTTGCAAAATTTATGTTTTTATAATTTCCACTTAGGTGGCCTTTTAATTATATCTTTCAATATTCTGAATTGTCTTTCAGTCCTCGAGGTATTTATATCCATTCGTTGCAGTTTTTCAGAGATTGATACCAACTTTTGCAGACAGTTATACCCTGATTTGTTGTACATGTATATAATTGAAGATATTCATCGAAATGCAGGCATCTGACAGGACTTTTAAAAAAACATTTTTACGGAACATGTCTAAATACTATTGTTGTTGATGGTTTTCACACATTTTTATTCCTGTCAGTATGATATTTATCGAAAAAGTCGTGAAAATTTCCTTGAGAAAAATATTTGACGTCACCAAATTCATTACGTTTTACTCACCCTTTATTTTATATTCAAATAGTAATAGCAAAATATCTTACGCGTTGACCCCATATTTTTATTGCATAATGATTTTCTTTAATGACTTCACTACATGTTAAAAAAATAAAGCAAAATTCACCGTGTTGATTTTTTATTATTTCACAATCTTTATTGTGATATCGCGCGATATTTGCATCAAATATGGACGTCAGAACGTGAGGGAAAATAACGTAGACTCGCAGAGTATTAAGCAAATGTTCAAGAAAGACATCGTTACAAAGACATACATTTACTGAACATTATAAATTAAAATGAAGGAAATCGGATGAAAATTGATAAGAACAGACCGGTTTATTGATAAAAAGACGCAATTTCGCCGCCACCAATAGAGGGCGCTTTGACGTCATAGTAACGCTGTTTATCTATAAAATAATGCTGTAGAAGTAAATCTTACATATCTACATGTCTGTATACCAAAAATCATCAAGATCTGAGATATTGTCAAATTTCGGTCGGAAAGTAGCGAGCTACCTTAAACGCTATGTTTCTATATAGCGCAAATGACGTCACGTCAAAGTGTCATTACACTAATGTAATATCGCTTTTATTGAATGGCTTTATTACACTCCTGCGCCACTGTTTATGTGATAAAGCTAAATACGTAGAATTTGGCGTCAATAATATCAATTTATTACAACTTACAGGGACGAAGTTTCTCAAGTGGAAAAATACCTAGCGCTTTTACTGAAGGAAAGCAGAGGTGGTCTTAAAATTAGGACAAAAGATATTGGCATCATATCGCCTTACAGAAAACAGGTAAAGTCGACAATATTGCATAAGTGAAAAACATCCCTGAATTAAAGATAAGAATAGATGTTTTAATATATTTATTTTCATACTCCTTAACACGTTTTCATTCAGCTTTCCGATCTTCGTGCTCATTTCAATCTGCATCCCTCCCAGTGATGAAAGACTAATTAAAACAAGAAATCTCCTGAAGAATAATATAACTGAGTATAAATATCATCAATCTAACGGACACTTCGAATGATGTTGTCAAAATCTGACAGACTTGAATATTTTATCCAATTATTCATGGAATCTGTCAGCGATGATGCTTTCTTGTAGGCCTGTTGATGATTTATGGGAATTCTAAGTTTCGTTTAAATTTTAATTATTACAGTTGGTAACTGTTTCTATTGGCAACAATTTTCAAACGATCATGAAAACAGCGTGATCTGAAGATGCACTGGTTTTACAACTTTATATTTCATACTTTGTGTTTTTATATTTTTTTTGGTCCTCCGGGATCAATGATTGTAAGTGTTGAAAATTGAGAACCGCTAAAGCCGGTGCTAGGGGGCGTGAGGCATTTTGCACATTCCATTATCCGTCATGTACAGACTCAATCAAACGCGTCATTAATTTTCATGTAAATTTGCTGATTTTAATGCTTTGGAGGTATCACGTTTTTCCTGATATTCATAGTGGAAACTTAAAATGTACAATTACGAGTAGAATCGTGTGTTTTTATTAGTAGTACTTACTTCTATTGGTTTAAGCTTTATATTTTGATAAGGTGGCAAAGATACGAGAATGATTCAAAAGAAGAATTTTGATGTCAATCAAGAGAAGATTATGATAGGCTCGGTAGAGGAGTTTCAAGGTCAAGAGTTCAAGGTCATCATCATATCAACTGTACGAAGCAACCAACACTATGTCCAGAAGGACGTTGAACATCGTCTCGGTTTTGTTAAAAACCCAAAGGTATAATTAAACATAGTATAAAGAATTATAGCCGATATACCGATACTAATGTAGTTTTTAGACATTATTCAGAAAAATGGATCTCGCCCGCTTATTTTATTAATATTTTAATTGTTGGTAATCTCTGAATAAAAAGTTAATTTACATCTTTTTCCCCAAAATACAATATGTGTTTGTCATTAAATAAATTCAAAAGGCAACAGATAAATGTTTAAATTAATTACTAGAACCCCACTATGCCATCTAGTGCAAACTAAAAGCGTTGTTTATTGAATCATTTACATCCTCACCTTTGACTTGTTAACTAGAAATCGGACACCAGAGCAGATTTTGTTCAATGTTGAAAGACAATGAATAGTTTGACTTACCGTACTGTATCTTGTTGATATACATTCTGCTTCTTTGGTATCATTGATATCTTTAGTTATGAGGACAAACCGTTTAAGCCTGTGCTAGGGGGTGGGGCGTCAGAAATATTGCACTTTACATTACCTTGTGCGATTTTCAACATCGTGTACAGTATTTGTTGTTATCTTTGTTTTTCTGTTCTTTCGACAGATCTTCCCGTCAAAGGACTGTACATTATGATTGTGTAATAAAAATATTTCCGATTTTTAATAGGATATTATTTATCTGCGTGTAAAAAACCTTTAATACCCTTTTTTCAGCGTTTTAATGTTGCATTGACTAGAGCTAGATCGCTTCTTGTTGTAATTGGTAATCCAATGATATTGGTAAAAGATGACAACTGGAAGAGGTAGGTCAAATGTAATAAAAAGTAGTATTTAGGTATCATTACGGAAGAGCATTAGTGCCAGGTGTATGTTTTTTATTGACTCGAAATTTCGAGTTACTAACTCGAAATTTCGAGTTACTAACTCGAAATTTCGACTTACTTATCTCGAAATTTCGACTTACTAACTCGAAATTTCGACTTACTAACTCGAAATTTCGAGTTACTTATCTCGAAATTTCGACTTACTAACTCGAAATTTCGACTTACTAACTCGAAATTTCGACTTACTAACTCGAAATTTCGACTTTCTAACTCGAAATTTCGACTTACTAACTCGAAATTTCGAGTTACTTATCTCGAAATTTCGACTTACTAACTCGAAATTTCGACTTTCTAACTCGAAGTTTCGACTTACTAACTCGAAATTTCGAGTTACTTATCTCGAAATTTCGACTTACTAACTCGAAATTACGACTTACTAACTCGAAATTTCGACTTATTAACATTACAAGAATGACCAAAGTTATTAGTTAGATGGTATAAGATATAGTAGGCAGTGCCTTTGAACGATTACAGAGATGGAGGAACGGGTGCCTGGACAAAAACTATTGAACTTTAACTTAAACTTAGTAATGGCATGTACACACCCGACCTAAAAAATACAAGGCTTCCTTTAATTTATACGTTCAGGCGTTCTTCAGATGTTGTATTGTATCCCATCTGTTCGAACATATCTTTTCACTAATCATATTCTTCTCATCCCTGTAAAAAAACCGATCTTATACTTCACGTGTGGGACATCTGAGGAAAGTATCGCGGCGTGGCCAAAATAGGGCGTGCTGAGGCCTTTGTCAAAATTGTTGGACTGACTATATTTCTTGTAAAATCGGATGCTTTTATATTATTCCCAACATATATATAACAACAAGTATCACTTTTATCAACTTTTATCAACACAATATGAATCAAAGTATTAGTAAATAATGAATAAATAAATGTTACAAAAACATTATTAGTATAAAGAAACGTGACAGACTAACTGGCGTATACACGCCATTTAAAACTTATTTAACACATGATATTGCACAGTTTACAATAGGGTGGGTTTTGGACTTGTTGTTTCTCCACATGATGGTTGTATGTGTGCTTAAGAAAAAGAAACACCCGGTTTACACGGAAATGTGGAAAGTGTGATTTTACAACCCCCCCCCTCCCCCTCCACAAAAAAAGCGAAGGATATGTTCAGTATGTGTGGACACTTTGACCCTACAAAATTGTTCTGTTAAATAAATGTTAAAGGTGCTCTGTCAATGTGCAACAGCTACACACGAAAGAAAGTATCTTGAATTCAATCCTTGCTTTCACCGGCAACCAATGAAAGTCGTTCAATGTAAGTCGAAATTTCGAGTTAGTAAGTCGAAATTTCGAGTTAGTAACTCGAAATTTCGAGATAAGTAAGTCGAAATTTCGAGTTAGTAAGTCGAAATTTCGAGTTACTAAGTCGAAATTTCGAGTTAGTAAGTCGAAATTTCGAGTTAGTAACTCGAAATTTCGAGATAAGTAACTCGAAATTTCGAGTTAATAAAAAGCATACACCTGGCACTAATGCTCTTCCGTATATCATAAAGTAAGTATTGTGAATACTTCATTATGTTTCACGCCTTCAATTGTAAAATGATATCAAATGAAATATTTTGTATAGAATTTATGAACGGTAGAAGTACATGTATATGTTGTTTCCATTCGATCTTATGCTTGGTGATAAGTTTGTTTTAACCAAAATGATGTATCTGCTGCTATTAATTGTGAATTTCGTGCCTTTTCTTCAATGATCAAATTTAAGTGTAATGATATTCGAACGTGTTATCTCTGTAATTGGTATTACTAAATTATTATATCAAATGGATCAACATTTAATTATTTTTATTCGCTGAATAATTAACAAACAGACCATGAAAAAGCTTTGGATTATTTAACAACATCATTCAAAATTAAGCCGCATATATGATTTCTTTTACTAAAGGGACACCACTGAGGTTTTATGACATGATCGGACGGAAAATATTTTTTCCAGATAAATGTATCATTTGATGTAGGTTTAGACCACTAATCTTTTTGCAAAATTTCAGATCATTTGCGCACTTCGTATTTTTTTCAGAATAATTATTCAAATTGTAAAAAAGTGACCCAAAATGAAAAGCATTTAAACGCTTTTCACTTAAATCGGGCTAAGAAAAGCATAAAAATACGATTTTCAATTTATTTTAAAGTATATTTCTTAACTATCTTTGCACATATTTCTGTTTAAAGTGCCCCCGCTCATCTATGTGAGAAATTCAAATGTTATGTTTTTAGGTTTTTAAATCTCAGTGGAGTCCCTTTAACGTATTTTAACGTTATTTCATGATCCAACGATTTATTTCTAAAGATTTTATCTACACGAGACCCAGTTATAATGAGGAACCATGCGAAGTCCCGACGGTCTCGTTGTATCCGCAGTGGACTTTATTGTGATTCGTCACTAACCTTAAAATTATATTTTCTTTTATTTAACAGTCTAAAACTAATCTTTCTGTTAAAGTTTTCTAGACTACTGTGAATCTAATGGTGGGTTTAAAGGTCAACGAGGTCATTTGAAACCAAGGGAGCGGTCAGAAAACGATTCTGAAAATTTAGGTAACATAACAATTTTTTAATTTATATACAAGTTTGTGTATGATGAAACTAATTATGCCATCATTATGACTCCTTAATGTTTGATCTTAATGCACCCTCTCACCCTAACATCTCACACGCACAAGGCACGACAAAATTAGAACAAACACATTTGCAGCGTATGGACACTAATTTGATCACTCACTAACTTCGCAGTCATTTGTTAGTTATCGGATAGGAAAACTTCATAGTGTTAAACTAAGTAAATATGGATAAATAACGCTTTAAAAGCCGGTGCTGGAGGGAAGGCAATGCCTTCAAGGCATGTGATATGTTATGTCTCATGCCCAGACTTGATAGGACCGAGTCTGAAAGTTAAATTGGTTTGATTTTGACTTGATTGTTCTTTAGGTACATTTAGTGAGTTATTTAGTTTTAGATAATGTGTTTCTTTCATTTCATAGAATTCGTCCATGGCGAGCTTGCTAGTAGTGTACGGTCACAGATTGAAGATCAGGAATTTGTGATTCGGGACTAGGTAGCATGTGTTTTTATTAAATACCTGTACATTTTTTCTATATTAAATCGTGTATCAGAAGCACAAATACGATCTGAGAGTAGGAATGTATATATCACTCTGGGTAGTGTTCCGGATTAATATTGCTGGTGAAATTTCAATTACGTTTTTGTTGACAACTATACTGTTTTATAAAGACATTCCGTCCGTTTACTTTGCCCGTGTGTCCTGTCCTGTTTGGTGTCCTGCTGGGCACTTTGCCGGTTGTCCTGTGTTGGGGGATGCATCCATTGAATGTCGCCCTTCTTTGTTGATTTAAATTGGTCAGAGTATGTAATAAAAGGGTTATTGAAGGAAAGAAGTTTTTCATTTTACTTGTATTTGGCTCCCATGGACTGTACCAGAACGAACTACACTCGGCGCTTTCCATGACCTAAATTGTGTTGGCGCGACATGAAACAAAACAAGCTCTCGCGCTTCGTGACATTCTTACCTAGAGTCCTGTACACGTTCAAGATCTCATGACTCTTTTATATTGCAAGATAACATGACCATTTCATATTGCATTGTATTTTACATGGGTAAAGTGATAAAAAATGTGAACGAGTAAAAGTACCCCAAAAAAATTCATTTCTTGTCTATCAGACGACAAGTGACATACGTTATTTAAGAAGCAATCAAGTCTAGCCCAGAATTTCATATGCACCTATGCACCTATCAACTTCACCATGTCAAACTGTGTCATTTACTCAAGCAATATGTTAAACAATACATACCATATTTATATTTACACATAGTTTTCTAAATTTTTGTGTATCTTTTACTCATTTTTTTTCTTAGGACCACGGCGATGCTTGTCATGGGTGTTGAAATCGCCTTCGTATCGACACAAGAAAAATTGCATATTTCAAATTCTTCATTTGTCATATCAACGCAGCCAAAAGGTCTGCTGATGGCAATCACGTAAGCCTTTGTACTTCGACAGACTTTATCCAACTGACAATTTTTAGCCATTAGATAATGATTTTGTCCGTTGGGTATCACTAACCAATGTTTGGAACAACTGGGTCCTGACTGAGTTAGATGTTTTGGATTCTTTATGTTTGAGTAAACTGAATCGGATAAAATAAAAAATTAAAGATATATATATTATGCTCATATTTGATATTTGAAAATTTTGACAATTGTTATGCAGCTCAGGAATCCATATTTCTTATTTATTTTTTTTAATTTGATAATTAATGGATTAAGAGCATGTAAGGTGTTTATCTCCTGAGGAAAATAGTGATAAACATGTAGTAATATATTGTAAAGGTGGCAAAATGTAAAGAAAAGTAGTATATTTCGACTTACATACAAAATACCAATTCACTATAATTTTACCAATTGCAAACATTACAAAATCAGCAATAGATGGTTTGCATTACCAACAGAAAATTTTGCCGCTTTATGATATTAGGGAGAAATTTTAAGAAGCTACGTTTTTAACATAGTATTTTGGAATGGACACTCATAACCTTTATTGCTTTCTGCCCAATCCCAAAATGTATTTTATAAATATTGTTCACATGCTAAATGTTATGTTGAATAAATATTTTTAAACCAACTTTTCTATTGCTATTACACTTACTAACCTTATTACTTTGACAATAGATTAACTTTGTGAAAGTTATATTTATGTTATTTTTCATATCACTTTCTAGTCCCATTGTATTTCATTATTCTCCCCCACAAACTGAAAATGATATTCTTATTTGTTGTTTTGTTATATTTTTTTTGTTAATCATGTGGTTGTTATATGTTATTTGTCCGATGCCCTTTATGGGCCTTGAATTTTTCAAAAAAAAAAACATGAAAACTAAACTAGAACCGACAACCTTTATAAAATGATTATTTCAAGTTTTATTTGCAACAATTTTCATTTCTGCCTGACTCGAATATCATTAACGTTCATTTTTTTCTACATGTTATTTTTTTTCTGTTCACTTATTTTAGAATTATACAATATCACGTATCTGTGCTGTATGTGGATGCTAGACACTTAATTAGTTTAAAGCTAAATGAAATATAGTGTGTTGTTTTTGTTACTACTTTGGAATTGCAGTTTCAACTGCATTTAAAAATTAATTATTTTACTCTTTATTTGAAAACAATTTTTATTCCTGCTTGATTCGAACCTTTTAGGTTTCCTTTTTTCTACATATTAGACTTTTTCTGTTTATTTTTTTTAACTTAACAATATCATGTATTTGCGTTGATTGTTGTTGCTAGAACTTTAAAAGCTAAAATAAACGTATTCCGTTATTTGTTATTACTTTGGAATTGCAATTTCAACTGCCATTAAAAATTGATAAATGGAAAACAATTTTCATTTTTGCTTGATTCGAACCTTTAAGGATTCCATTTTTTTCTACATTTTAAATTTTTTCTGTTCATGACTATTTTGAATTTTACAATATCATGTATCTGTGCTGAATGTTGTTGCAAGACACTTAAGTCTATAAGTAAATTAAATGAATTGTGTATATTATTAGTAGTCTGGCAATGCAGTTTCATCTGCATTAAAAAATTGATTATTTTAAGCTTTATTTGCAACACATTTCATTTCTGCTTTATTCGAACCTTTAAGGTTTCCATTTTTGTTCAACATTTTAGATGTTTACTGTTCACGATTCTATATCTAAATCTGTGTAGAATCTTTTTAAGCTTAAAGCTGATTTGTTTGTTTGTTTGTTTCATTTTACTCTTTTTCCCAACAGTATTTCAGTTATATAGGCGGGTAGTTTCCTAACCATCGTTCCTGGAGAGTTACACCAGTACTAGACAACCTTCCTCCGCGCTAAACTACCAAAGCATCTCCCGGGGATCGAACCCACGCCAGAGAGGTAACTGGATTGGAAGTCATCGACTCTAACCCCCGACCACGGAGGCGGTAATCTTAAAGCTGAAGCTGAATGACATGCATTGTATTGTATTATTTTGGAATTTATTGTTTGGGTTATTATTTTCTTATTTTATTTATAATGTGCCATTACAATTTTTATCTCTTGCTTCAGTTTTTGTACAAATTTATTTATATGAATTGTTACTGTTTTATTTTTGATTGCAATTTACTCATACCAATAAAAATGGCATTTTATTCTAAATGGCACGTATTTGATGCTCCAATAATTCACATCCCTTTACCTTATTATCTATAAACTAAACTCAGTGTGAATTACACATTAGACTTGAATATCTACTTTCAAGTTTCAACTCTTTTTAGTTCTAACTTGAACGTCACTTAGTAGATTATCACGTTATTTTTGCATTAAATATAGATCTAGATGCCATTGGTAAAGGTCTTTTTTAGACCTAAATCATCTTAAAATGAGTTTTGATAATGTTTAAAGTATATAGATTTCTTCCCGGACGTAACATTATGCAGTGAGAAGAGAAATAAAAACTCAAGAGTACATGCAGTCAAAAACAGAAGCTGACGCTTGTATATAAATTCATCATGGGATTTTAGTTATCTTAGGCATGCAAGTTCACATCTTCCAGGCCAGTCATTAAGAATGTCATTATTTAATCTATTGCCCGACTTTTTCCCCACAATACTGAAATGAAGTTGAGGATTTTTTTGCGTGCATTGTTGTTTTAAAAATCTACATGCAGAGAAATTTGAAAGCAATAATGCAAGATTTATCATCCGGATCGATAAATCGGGAAGGCGTATTAGACCTTTTAGTTTTAGTAGAGCCAATAGTGGATGAGGAGAATATTGAATTTCTTAATTTTGAATTTAAGGGACATTTCTAATATCAGACTTATGAGACTACCATTCAAATAGGTTGTAGAGGAAAGTGACGCTTAGGCGAATTTAGGGCATGATTACAAAAAAGTTTGATTCTATGTACAATGCTAATTGTGGAATCATGTGACAACGCCATTCGTAAAAGGGAAGCTGCTTATGGTGGTTTCAGCCAACACGACAATGGTGTGTTTTATGCCAATGCTTTTTTCGCAATAGTAGATTCATGCTAATGTCAATGGTGGATTTCTTAGACAATGCTTATTGTTGACTCAGGTGGCAAGAAAGGCCAAAGATGGGTTCAAGGAAAGACAACAGTGGTGTAGTCTGCGGACAATCAGTATAAAGTTGATTATACAAATTACAATTGATAGAAAGGCAATACTGGATTATGGTGACTACCTTAAAGGTTGATTCACACGAGACAATGCAAATGGCGGACAAATGACATTAATGGCGGATTCAAGGCATTAAAGCCGAATAAAAGAGATGAGGCAATGGGTAGGAAAAAAGGGGACAACGTAAATTGATTTGTTATGGGTTGGACGTCGCCCCAACAAAGAAGGTCATATTACAACGCAAATTTGTAATTCAGGATAAAAGTTCAATTCGAGGGAACGCCCTTATTAAGGTCTGTTCAGGTGACCACGCTTAGATAACATATATGTTGGGTGCAGGAGGCAGTACTAATTGTTTATTGCAGAACGCCAGTTGGCAGTTCTGAAGTCAGGAGACAACTGGCGGATTCAAAGGAAAACGTTTGAAGTAAATTATTTTGAAAACGCGAATGGTAGGGTTACCACCGGTTCATTCTTTGTGTTGAATCTCCTGTGGTTGATAAGGACCTGGAGTATGTGAACAGCGCTTATGGTAAAGACACTCCGAATTCAACTCTAACATGGATTTGAGAGACAACTCCAGTTGTCATCTTAGTCTAATTGCTCAGGTTTTATTTTACAAGACCTTGTATTTGACCAAAGACGACCAGTATATCATTGATACAATAACTAGAGTTTTGACCGCAAATAAGGGTCAGATCTAAATTGTGACCCCATGGGTGTTAAAATATTTTTGATAATGAATAGTTTTCGTCAAGAGATAACTTAAATTCGAACTTATTTAAGATATCAATAAAACAAACATTATCAAATCAAAAATGTGACCTCTAGAGTGTGTACAAGGTTTCGATTTTTACCTAGTGACCTACTTTTGGATTAAGAGTTAACCTATATTCAAACTCGCATGTATATTACATTGATACAAATTCTGACATTTTAACGGAGATCAAATCACAAATGTTACCAAGGTTTTCCTTTGATTTGACCTGGTGATCAAAGCTTTTATTCATTATTGACATTTCTGGTGATAATCTCCAGGCAAGAGTGAATTGTTTCTTACATCTTGTAAAACTCAACCATAGATCAATCAAACCCACTAACTTCTGCAGTTAAGTAGCAATTATCACTGCTACAAGAAATAACAAAGCTTTATTATAAAACATATCTTTATTTTTTTCTACATTATATACTGTTATACATAAAGAATTCTCCATGTAAAAACAATTTAACATTCACATTCAATCATCTTATAAAGAGAAAAGTCAAATCTTAAATTATCATTCTACTCATACAGCCAGAAAACATACAAAATATTCTAACTACAAAATTTCCGATCAAAACAAATGATAAAAACAAAGCTAAATTGAAATATACTAAAATTTGACAAAAGTTGTTCCAGTTAATTGTTAAATTCCAATAATTTACATGTAGATTTTCTTCTTCTTCTTTTAAATCTCTAAACAATTTGAACATAATTTCATATGATAATCTACTTTATATTATATAATGTAAACACGGAAGTCATATATTATAGTAATAGAATAATGAAAAAAGAAAATTCTCATCATTATTTTTGACACACAAGGAAGCTAAACAAAGTTCTGTGTGTCTCTGTATGTTCAATTCAGACATGTACATTTGGCAGACCCCCTTTTTGTAAAGGTTTAACAGCTGAACTTTAAAACCTGAAACCAAAACTAAACCATGTTGAGTTTTAACTCAATGTTTAGAAGGCATTCATAGTTTTAAAGTTCTACCGTAAATTGATTACTTCATATAATTTTATGATCAATTTGAATGATAACATTTTTTTTCTTCTACAATTTTTTTTCCAAATTATTACATAATTATTACAAAATGTTTATTATATTAAAGCTGTTAAGATAAGTTGATGGTACTATAATATTTGGAGACTTCTCTATGACTGTAGGTAACCTCTGAAACAAAAAAGAAAATTCTAAATTAATCACCTTTCCATAAAATTATGGAAACAATGTTTAGCAAATATTTCTAAATATTGCAACATATTTCTAATTATAGTAACATATTTCTATAATTAGTAGCTTAATTCCATATATGTCAAATTCTTCCTATATACAAATACGTCTTACAAAATATGACAATATATGACAATATCTTTCAAATTCTGTATATGACATATTTGTATAATTATATAATATACATAATATTTCTATAAACAGCCAAATCACTCAACAAGAGCACCCCAAAAGCGGGGATATTTAGCAACAAAAGTGGGGAATTTGCGCTCGAATGTATACTAGTATTTGTTTGAGTAATCAAAAATAATCTTTCCATTTGGGAAAATACAATCAAGAAATTTGTGTGAAAAGTGTTAATGAAAAAAAAAATCTTAATTACCCTAGTGATACTAAATGACATCTAGGATCAAAGTGTTTCCTTTATATATAATTAAAGGGCCATAACTCCAGGCCACTGGGTGGGGTCAATTTTGACCTCAGGGCTTATATTTGAACAAACTTGGTCGACACTCACTAAAAGATATTTCATGCAAATATCTAAGCTCTAGCTCTTTGGGTTTTTTAAAAAGATTTTTTAAGTTTTTAAAAGTGTCATAACATAACAAAATTTTTATTTAACATGAAATTGTATACATACAATTTATAGTCATACAGATACTGTGTGGTGTAAAGTTTAAAATACACATACAGGGGAAAATCAGTAAGCCCCTTGGGCGGGTCCAATTTTGCCCCAGGGCTTTTATTTGAATAAACTTGGTGAACACCCATTAGAAGATCTTTCATGCTTAATATCTTAGCTCTAGCTCTTTGGTTTTTTAAAAAAAAAGATTTTTCCCCTATACACATATTAAGAAAATCAACAAGCCCCTTGGGCAGGGCCAATTGGAACATTACCCCAGGACTCTTATTTGAACAAACTTGGTAGACACTCACAAGAAGATGTTCCATGCTTAATATCTAAGCTCTAGTTATTGGGTTTTTTAAGGAAGATCTTTTAAGTTTTTCCTATTTACAATGTACATATAAAGGAAAATCAATGACCCCCGGGGACGGGGCCAATTTTGACCCCAGGGCTTTTATTTGAACAACTTTGTAGACACTCACTAGAAGATGTTTCATGCCAAATACCTTAGCCAAAGCCTTTTGGGTTTTTTAAAAAGATTTTTTTCAGTTTTTTCTTCCTGTAGCCATGGCAACCAGAGTTCTGTATGGAATTAGATTCTTTGAACAATTTTTAAAGGTGACCACCAAAGGAACATTCCTGTGAAGTTGGTTTTCCGGTTTATATAGGAGATGTCATTTAAAGTAAAAGTTAACAGACGGACGACAAAAAAGCCTACCGTATCACTTTGTGACAGATGAGCTAAAAAGTAGGGCGTATTACATTATTTGTCATAAAAGTAGCAAGATGTCAACAAAATAGAATTTTGACTTCCATTATAAAATACTGAATCACTATAAATGTACAAATTGACTAAATGCAACAGAGGAAAAAGATGATTGAGATAATTGGCTCATGAGTAAATTTTCGGAAACTATGAAAGTACACAAAATATAAAAATCTTTTGAGAAAAAAAAATGCATTTCTAATGCATAATGGGCCTTTAAGTCAGTGTAGAATCTCATGCTGATTGTGTCAAATAATATTATGCTTTCCAGAGGCCTGCATTATACATGTGAAATTTCATTTAACTCATTCGAAAAATCTAGTGAATGAAGATATAGTGATATTTTTTTTATTACATACTCAAAACAAGAGGGCCATGATGGCCCTGAAAACGCTCATCTGTATAAAGGTCGCCGGGGCTGGTCAATTTTAACCCAGGGACTTTTATTCAAACAAACTTGGTGGACAGTCACTAGAAGATATTTCATGCTAACTATCTAAACTCTAGCTCTTTGGGTTTTTTAAAAGAAGTTTTTTAAGTTTTTACTATACACATATAAGTTACAAATGACCCAAGGTGGGCCATGTTTTAACCCCAGGGCCTTTATTTGAGCAAACTTGGTAGACACCAATTAGAAGATGTTTCATGCTAAATATTTAAGCTCTAGCTCTAAGGGTTTTTGCATGCCTGATGTACTATATTGTAAACATTATTCCATATTGGCAAGTTGAAGACATGTACATGTACAACAGTACAATTGCAGTAGTTGCATTTTAATGTAATTAGATAAAATTTAAATTACAACTAAAGTACTTACGGTAATTTCATTCTCATAAAAACTCTGCACATAAAGAATGAGATAAGAATGGACGCAAATCCTACACAGAATAGCAGTATCCTATTAAGCTTAGGCATCACCGGTGAATTTGTCTGGTCGAGAATAACAAAACCGAGCCCTCCGAGGGTGAATAGGAAACTAGAAGCTAATCCCTCCATAATATATTGACCATTTACTCTGTAAGGCATAAAGGCTACCTGAAAATTGAAGAAATTATGAACTTAAATCTATGTCAATACTGGCTTATTGAGAAGCTGAGGCACAACAAATGAATTAGATCGAGATCCAACACTGTGAATTAAAGAGCCTAGTAGGCAATTACCTGGCACTAACAGGTTTTCCAAGCTAATTCCCTGTTGCCATTTGAGCTACATGGTGCCATTTACAAAAGATTAGTCTTGTGTGACTAATTTTCAAATATGATGCTGTAAGTTTGTTTGTACTAGGAAAATCTAAAATATTTCTAATTCATAAGTCTATCAAAAAAGATCCTATCCAAAGATAACTGAACCCGAACACCCCACCCCCCCCCCCCCCCCCCCCGGAAAAAAAAAGCAACAGTAAACAAGAGGGCCATGATGGCCCTGAGGTCGCTCACCTGTATATATAGCCCCCCCCCCGGGCCAATTTTTACCCAAGGGCTTTTATTTGTTTATTTGAACAGACTTGGTAGACACCCATAAGAAGATGTTTCATGCAAAACATCTAAGTTCTAGCTCATTGGGTTTTTTAAAAGAAGATTTTTTAAGTTTTTACTATACACATATAGTTAAAAACAATGACACCCCTCGGGCAGGGCCAGTTTTGACCCCTGGGCTTTTATTTGAACAAACTTTGTAGATATTTACTTAAAGATGCTTAATATGTATATAAGGAAAATCAATGACCCCCGGGGCGGGGCCAGTTTTGACCCCAGGGCTTTTATTTGAACATACTTGGTAGACACCCATTAGAACATGTCTCATGCTAAATATCTTAGCTCTAGCTCTTTGGGTTCTTTAAAAGAAGATTTTATAAGTTTTTACTATATGCATATAAGGAAAATCAATGACCCCCTGGGGCGGGGCCAATTTTGACCCCAGGGCTTTTATTTGAACAAACTTGGTAGACATTTACTAGAAGATGTTTTATGCCAAATATCTAAGCTCTAGCTCTTACGGTTCTTTAAAAGAAGATTTTTTAAGTTTTTACTATATGCATATAGGGAAAATCAATGACCCCCCGGGGCGGGGCCAATTTTGACCCCAGGGCTTTTATTTGAACAAACTTGGTAGACACTCATTAGAAGATGTTTCATGCCAAATATCTAAGCTCTAGCTCTTAGGGTTGTTTAAAAGAAGATATTTAAAGATTTTTCTTTCGGTTGCCATGGCAACCAGAGTTCTGCATGGAATTAAATTCTTTGAACAATTTTTAAAGGTGACCACCAAAGGAACATTCCTGTGAAGTTTGGATGAAATTGGCTCAGTGGTTTATGAGGAGATGTCATTTAAAGCAAAAGTTTATGGACGGACGCCGGACGGACGCTGGACGAAAAGCGATCACAAAAGCTCACCCTGTCACTTTGTGACAGGTGAGCTAAAAGTGAGCTAAATATCATGTATAATTGAACTTACAGGTTTAGAATTCCCTCTTTCATCTGTGGTGGAACCAATACTAGGTGGCTCTACAATAACATCATAGATAATGCCTGGAATTAATCAAACATAAACTTGTTATACTATATGCCTAGCTTGTTCCCAGAATGAAAAGAAAGGCACTTTTGTTCAATTCATTAGAATTAAAGGGGCATTTAAAAGCCACAATTATGACATGTAGTGAACACTCCGTTTGAACAAGTCACATAATCACATCCTGGAATTTTTCAAAATGACTTAAAATGCTACAAAATAAAGGATTCAGTGATATGGAGAATTAATAAACTGAATGAAGAAAAAGTAAATTTTGTAAATTGTTAGTAAAATTGTTATTGATCTTTACAAAAATCATAATTAAGGTTTAAGGGCTAATTTGTTTTTAAGCTGGCCTACTTGTTGGTAGGGCTGTCAATTGTTTATCCATTAAAAGGGACGATCCGTTTTTAACTAAAAACTGGTAAAGAAATTTAATAACCTATAACCAAGGTAAATATTTAATTTAGACAAAGAGCAGAGGAAGTTTTAAATTGTTCTACACCTTAATACCTTAATTTTTATAACAAGCAAGATATGACATTTTTGTTTTGTTTTAATTGTTCTTAACATTAATTTTGATTTTTTACTGGTCATTATCAGTTTAACTGGCTTTATTAATTATATACTGTTCATTATAATTTTCATGCTTTTAATATATAACCTTGGACATAGCCTGAATACTTATTTCAGTCATATTTAAACGCACTCGGCTACGGAATCCGTCTTATTGCTAAGAATAAAACTTTACCAAACTCGTATGTACAAAGCATTGTCAAATGCTGTTCTCATTAGGGAAGGGGGAGGCATTAATGAATTCATCAAACAATTCGGTAAAGTTTTGTACTTTGAGCCAGGATGTGATTTTTGGTCTTCCTTTAATAGATATTACGATTGAAAAGTCCTCTGCAGGTGGATTGTTTACCGAAAAACATCCTTTATAAATGTTAAGGGAAACTTTGGATTTTGGATCTGGAGAATCTCACTTGCCCGGTCGGGCGGGTTTGATGAAACTTTTTTCACGTCCGACCTGAAATTTCACTCACAAATGCCGGCGGGTGAGTGGATTTGTCGAGGCATGAGATTGGTTCTTAATACATTCATTACATACATGCATTTAACTGTTTTAATTCACTTGGTCAGGAAAAAGTTCTGTTATCTATCAGGGTTCTAGGTGACACTTATTACAGCTTCCCAGTACGCATTGCTTAAAGCCTTGGAGGTATATTTTTCACAGCTAGGTTTCTTTGTATGCTTGATTTTAGATAACGTTAAAACAGCAACTGTGATTAGAGATTAAAAAGAAAACAAGAGGGCCATGATGGCCCTGAAGTCGCTCACCTGTATATTGGCCCCCCGAAGCAGGGCCAGTTTAAACCTCAGTGCTTTTATTTGAACAAACTTGGTAGACACTTATTAGAAGATATTTCATGCTAAACATCTAAGGTCTAGCTTGTTGGGTTTTTTAAAACAAGAGTTTTTAAGTTTTTTCTTTACACATATATTTAAAAACAATGACACCCCTGGGGCAGGGCCAGTTTTTACCCCAGGGCTTTTATTTGAACAATATTTGTAGACACTCGCTAGAATATGTTTCATGCTAAATATCTAAACTCTAGCTATTCGGGTTTTTCCATGAAGATTTTTAAGTTTTTGCTATACACATATAAGGAAAATCAATGTTCCCTGGGGTGGGACCAATTTTGACCCCAGGGCTCTTATTTGAACAAACTTGGTAGACATCCATTAGAACATGTTTCATGCTAAATATATTAGCTCTAGCTCTTTGGGTTCTTTAAAAGAAGATTTTTAAGTTTTTACTATATTCATATATGGAAAATCAATGACCCCCTGGGGCGGGGCCAATTTTGACCCCCAGGGCTCTTATTTGAACAAACTTGGTAGACATCCATTAGAACATGTTTCATGCTAAATATCTTAGCTCTAGCTCTTTGGGTTCTTTAAAAGAAGATTTTTAAGATTTTACTATATGCATAAAGGAAAATTCAATGACCCCCTGGGGCGGGGCCAATTTTGACCCTAGGGCTTTTATTTGTACAAACTTGGTAGACACCTATTAGAAGATATTTCATGCTTAATATCTTAGCTCTAGCTCTTTGGGTTCTTTAAAAGAAGATTTTTCAAGTTTTTATTATATACATATAAGGAAAATCAATGACCCCCTGGGGCGGGGCCAATTTTGACCCCAGGGCTTTGATTTGTTCAAACTTGGTAGACACCCACTAGAAGATGTTTCATGCCAAATATCTAAGCTCTAGCTCTATGGGTTTTTTAGAAGAAGACATTTAAAGTTTTTTTCTTTTGGTTGCCATGGCAACCAGAGTTTGCATGGAATTAAATTCTTTGAACAATTTTCAAAGGTGACCACCAAAGGAACATTCCTGTGAAGTTTGGATGAAATTGGCTTAGAGGTTTATGAGGAGATGTCATTTAAAGTAAAAGTTTACGGACAACGGACGGACTGACGCCGGACGAAAAGTGATCACAAAAGCTCACCCTGTCACAAAGTGACAGGTGAGCTAAAAAATGGCGGATGGGATTTATCAAACTCTGATGCAGAGCATAGCCAATCACAGAGCATAGCCAATCAAATCACTGTGTGGAGTTTGGATAATTTTGGAAATATTTGCAGCCCTCTGATGATAGGTTGAACACCATCAATTTATTTGTTTCTGTTTTACGGTACAATATACATGAATTTACTTATTTACTAAGTGAAAGAAAGATTTGGTTTATATGTATTCTGAACATGCATTATGCTTGACATTAAATCATTAAAGCTAATTTATATCAATTTATAATAAACTTATTAAACATCATTTATTAAACATCTAAATACTTCAATAAAATATTTGTTTTCCTCTAATTAATACAGGGAAGTCAAAGGCTGGGCCCGCGAAGCTATAGACTACATGCGTATATTTAAAAGAAAATCAAATAAAAAACAATTAAAAAATACATATAGAATTCTATACCTAATATGGAAAAGGCAAAGCCTCAAAGCGAGCTCGATTTTCTTTTACCGTAAGTTAGTTTAAAATAATCGTTAATTTTTATTTTACATTTTCCGTTTAAAAATTGTCATTAGGTTTTTTATACACTGCTTCCATTTATTCTGGTTCCTCTTTTCTATTATGGTTCCTATGTAAGTGCGCAGTACACCAGTCTACGTTTCGGTTTTCAATCAGAGTACATCGGCTTTTATCGTTATCTTGTAATTGGAAAAGTTGCGATGTGTCCAATTCGGTACTTCGGACGAAAGTTTCTTAAACCATCACTTAGCAGGTACTCGGGTTACCATAAAGCTCGCTTTGCGAGCAGGCCCTTTGGGCCAGCTCGTCGAACTCGCTAATAATATAATAATAAACTTGCCCATTTATCATGTTTATTACACATCTAAATACTTCAATAATAGCGAGCTCAACGAGCTGGCCTCGAATTATAAAAACTGAGGAATTCTGACTGAAAACGGATGTGTAGACTGGTCACCTGCGCACTTCTATGGGAACCATAATTGGACAGGGAATAAGAATAACGGAAGATGTGTATAAAATATGGAATGACAGTTTTAAAACGGAAAATGTAAAATGAAAATTGAACTTGAAAATTTTAACCGACTTTTCCCGTACATAGGTTTTGCCGGATTTCATTAAATGTACATTTACCTCCTCTTTTTTTAACAAACAAAACATTCTAACACTATCGTATAAACAAAGAAGGCCCGACAACAATGCACTCGCCGTTCTTATTATCTCCCTGTGTATTTTCACATTGAGGGCGCCATTTTGTTTGAAAAATCTGATAAATCCAAACAATTTTTTGTCGAATTTTGATGTGAAAACTATCTAGAATGAAAGAAAATGGTCTTACTAAGAAAATGAATCCGAACACCAATATCTTTTATTCAGTCGTTAACGCTGTACAGACGTTTAAAGTATTGTTTATGACGTCACAATGTAGCGCCAAACAGCACGTGCAAAACAATCAAATCAAGTACGCTATTTTAATGTCGCAAACGTGTTAAGTATTACATTTATTTCACTTTTAATAATCTTTATTTCACTTGAAAAATTATAGAGTGAAATAAAATAACAGTCTGTGCGAAAGTCCGTCGGTCCTCGCTGAATAAAAATCATGCGGTCCGAGAAAAATTCCTTTCCGTCAGTCCTCATGTCCGAATAAAATTTCAAAAAGTTAAAATATCAATGACCTGATTGATAACAAGTTCCCGGTGATGCAAAGAATTTATTAAAGAAGATATTGACCAACCTTAGATCTATTTTGTACCTGTCAAATAAATACCAGTCAACTCTGTCTTCAAAAAGTTTAATCAACAACGGTAAATTTTGCCGTAAATTACAGATTTGAAAATTTTGTTTTATGATGCCTGTTGAAATAGCCAATGAGTAACAATCTTAAAATAATCAAAAAATATTAAATCTAATGTAATCAAAACCAACAACAAGTAGAATTGTGAATGTTTCTGCAGGAAACAGACAAATTTTCAATTGTCACATATTTTCGCGATGCCGCTTTTTATAATAAAAAAATCGTAACCAAAAGGAAACTTTGTTTTGTTAAAATGTGTGTAATAACACTTAAATGTAGTTTAAGAATTAAAATTACTAAAGCTATTGTTCACATTAGTTGAGATGGAGCCATTACCAGTATGTGTTTGTCATATTACAATGAATATTTTCTTATGGGAGGGGGGTGTGTGGAGTGAATCTGGAAGAAAACAGCATAATGGTCTGATGATGTAGAGTTCTTGAAATTATATTTTAAATCTTTTCAATCACTTTTATGGTACAGTGTATTTCATTTGGGACATACTACCATTTTCCTGAATAAGCTTTTTCTCTGTTCAAACTCCGACTCTCCAACCCTTAGCTTACTCTGCTAATATACATCATATTCGTCAACTGCATAAGTGCAGCAAAGATGGCTTAACATATTCAATGTGATCTGTGCTCCTACTTTTCTGTGCTTGGGAGTCCAAGGACTCCTCCTTTGAAAATCCTAGTGAGAACCCTGCTTAAGTTATTTCAATTGGTCAGCATCTTCTTATGTTTCTATATTGATGGTCTCACTAATTTAAAGAAAGACAATCATTTTTACATTCAACCGAGTTATTATAAAATAATGCTTGAAATGTCTGGGCCGGAAAAATATCATCCGGGCCGGAAATAAACCTAAGGGTCTCGGTCCTTGTGGCCTGAAAAAAAATTTGACTTTCGCATAGACTGAAATAAACAAAAAAACTTTTATCAACGTTTTCAAAATTCATTATTCTCAAAATGTTTCTACACACGTAAGATTTAACGACAGTTTTTTTCATACCACTAGAACAGCCTTTATTTTTCATACCACTGGAACAGTGCCTCTAAAGAACGTTTCTATCGGAAACAAATTTAACCACCCAGACATAAAAATCCAACATTTAATAATAATTATATGTTTTCTTGACGTGTAAGAAAAAAACCCAGAAAAAATAAAGGGGCGAAGCCATATTTAACACAGTACGTGTGACGTCACACGCACTCGTCACTGCATGCATTTGTTTACAAACATTGAAACAACAGTTGAGCTGATTCCTTCTTTCTTCCTGTAAATTAAGGTAATTCACGTAGCACAAATGACAAAATACATTAATTATATTCATTTAATAGGAGGGAACCAGAATAAATGGAAGCAGTGTATAAAATATCGAATGACAATTTTAAAACGGAAATTTTAAAATAAAAATGAGCGATTATTTCATACTATTTAAAGTTAAAAATACATCGAGCTCGCTTTGAGGCTTTGCCTTTTTTCATATTAAAAATAAAAATGTGGAGTAACTGTATGCATATTTGCAAATATGCAGACGTTTCTCCCCCCCAAAATAGGGAGAGAACCGTCAAGGAGGAAACGTCAGGGCAGAAACTCGTAATGCCTAGGTCACAAATAAAATATGCGCCGTCTGATTAAACGATTTTTATAAAATCGGCAGATTTTTTGATGTTGTGGACGCCCGGGCGATTTTAAATCTGATACCTTGCGTGGTCATGAATGAAACAGTCGTTGGGATATTTTTGCCAAATGGATTTTACAGAAAGAATTAAACGGATCGGGCGGTCGCCGCCCAATGTCCGTACGGCGCCTGTGCGATTTAAGAGTGAATCCGACGGTTGCCAAGCGGGCGCCGGGCGACAATAACTTTACATTTAATGACATCCTTTATAAATCAGCCAGTTGTAATTATGCCAGCAAAGAAGTCAGCTGCCAAAGCCAAGGGGGAGGCCAAGGAGATGGTCAGTGTTGTTGACACCGAGTCACCAACGGCCAGTGTCGAGGCCGTAGAAGGCAAAAATCAATTAAACATTCTCATGGACATTGAAGAAAAAATTCATGTTTACTAGTATTCAAAAGAAATTCACAAATATATTTTTGAGGCAATTACAACTTCTTCAAGCTGAAATTACAACAAACATAAGCAGCCCGGTCGCCGGATGACAAAACGATGACCGCCCGGTGCCTGTACATGAATCGTCCGGGTACCGGGCGATAATCGTTTGACAACTTGTCTCTATTCAGGGACCGGGCGGGACCCGGCCGATGTCCGTCGGGACGCCTTTTAAATCGGACGGTGTTTTAGAAGAACAAGAAATTGCCCGATCAAAAAATCATCGCCCTGTCGCGGCCCGGCGACCGAGCGATGTCCGCTCGATGATATTTATACTCAGTGACACCAAAAATTATCTTCCGGCCGCCGTTAGCTTTTAAGTATTACTTAAAACTCGAAGGCGCCCGCCCGATGAGCAAAATTTTCAGCTGCTGCCGTCCGATAGTCACTGCCGCCGGACGGACGCCGGCCGATATTGCGATTTTGTGGAGAAACAGTCGCCGCCCGGCGGCATTTTCTTATTTGTGACCTAGGCTTAAGGGAGAGAATAGTCTGAATACCCAAAGTTTAATCAAATAATGATTACCTCCTGTCACAAGAAAATATGACAGCAAGACAATTGCAAACATTGTCATCGCAGAGGGTTGCTTGATCCACGTCGGCTTCTTTAACCTCAACCGTGGACATTCTAACACAGAAAAGGGAATATTGTACAACGATTCCATTGTTGATGGGAAAGGGCGAAAGTCTATACAGATTTGAAGGTACTCGTCCATACAGATTTGAAAGTCGTAAAATCTGCATGATGTCGTGAAAGTAAATATAGATCTACTGTAAGGAATAAAAGATACGTTTTTCTGAAACTTTTTCATTTTAATGAAAAATAAATTAGGTTTTTATAAGGAATAGTTTGAACAAAAACATAAAAAATGCATTACCGCATGTACTGAAAAAGGTTCATGACCACCAAATTTTACTCTTGATATTTTGTCTATACAGATTTGACTGAACTAATAATGTCTATCCTAATATGTGTCCTGATTTGAAAGATCTTACCAAGTTATGTGTACTAAAAAACTTAACTTCACTAATTTTACTATATTTCACCCTATATAATGTGTCTATACAGATTTCACCAGACTTCATTCGGTATGATCTGTCTATACAGATTTCACCAGACTTCATTCGGTATGATCTGTCTATACAGATTTCACCAGACTTCATTCATTATGATCTGTCTATACAGATTTCACCAGATTTCATTCGGTATGATCTGTCTATACAGATTTCACTAGACTTCATTTATTATGAACTGTCTATACAGATTTCACCAGACTTCATTCGGTATGATCTATCTATACAAATTTCACCAGACTTCATTCATTATGATCTGTCTATACAGATTTCACCAGACTTCATTCAGTATGATCTGTCTATACAGATTTCACCAGACTTCATTCATTATGATCTGTCTATACAGATTTCACCAGATTTCATTCGGTATGATCTGTCTATACAGATTTCACTAGACTCACTAGACTTCATTCATTATGAACTGTCTATACAGATTTCACTAGACTTCATTCATTATGATCTGTCTATACAGATTTCACTAGACTTCATTCATTATGATCTGTCTATACAGATTTCACCAGACTTCATTCATTATGAACTGTCTATACAGATTTCACTAGATTGCATTCATTATAATCTGTCTATACAGATTTCACTAGACTTCATTCATTATGATCTGTCTATACAGATTTCACCATACTTTATTTATTATAATCTGTCTATACAGATTTCACTAGATTTCATTCATTATGATCTGTCTATACACTGATTTCACTACACTTTATTTATTATAATCTGTCTATACAGTTTTCACTAGATTTCATTCGGTATCATCTGTCTATACAGATTTCACCATACTTCATTCGGTATGATCTGTCTATACAGATTTCACTAGATTGCATTCATTATGATCTGTCTATACACTGATTTCACTACACTTTATTTATTATAATCTGTCTATACAGTTTTCACTAGATTTCATTCGGTATCATCTGTCTTTACAGATTTCACCATACTTCATTCGGTATGATCTGTCTATACAGATTTCACTAGATTGCATTCATTATGAACTGTCTATACAGATTTCACCATACTTCATTCGGTATGATCTGTCTATACAAATTTCTCTAGACTTCATTCATTATGAACTGTCTATACAGATTTCACTAGACTTCATTCATTATAATCTGTCTATACAGATTTCACTACACTTTATTTATAATGAACTGTCTATACAGATTTCACTAGATTTCATACAGATTTCACTAGACTTCATTCATTATAATCTGTCTATACAGATTTCACTACACTTTATTTATTATGAACTGTCTATACAGATTTCACTAGATTTCATTCGGTATGATCTGTCTATACAGATTTCACTAGATTGCATTCATTATGAACTGTCTATACAGATTTCACTAGACTTCATTCATTATAATCTGTCTATGCAGATTTCACTACACTTTATTTATTATGAACTGTCTATACAGATTTCACTAGATTTCATTCGGTATGATCTGTCTATACAGATTTCACTAGATTGCATTCATTATGAACTGTCTATACAGATTTCACTAGACTTCATTCATTATTATCTGTCTATACAGATTTCACTACACTTTATTTATTATGAACTGTCTATACAGATTTCACTAGACTTCATTCATTATTATCTGTCTATACAGATTTCACTACACTTTATTTATTATGAACTGTCTATACAGATTTCACTAGATTTCATTCGGTATGATCTGTCTATACAGATTTCACCATACTTCATTCGGTATGATCTGTCTATACAGATTTCACTACACTTTATTTATTATGAACTGTCTATACAGATTTCACTAGACTTCATTCATTATGATCTGTCTATACAGATTTCACTACACTTTATTTATTATGAACTGTCTATACAGATTTCACTAGACTTCATTCAGTATGATCTGTCTATACAGATTTCACTACACTTTATTTATTATGAACTGTCTATACAGATTTCACTAGATTTCATTCGGTATGATCTGTCTATACAGATTTCACCATACTTCATTCGGTATGATCTGTCTATACAGATTTCACTACATTGCATTCATTATGAACTGTCTATACAGATTTCACAAGACTTCATTCATTATGATCTGTCTATACAGATTTCACCAGATTTCATTCGGTATGATCTGTCTATACAGATTTCACCAGACTTCATTTTTTAGCTCGACTTTTCTATGAAAAGGGGAGCTATCCTACTCGCCCCGGCGTCGGCGTCACACCTTGGTTAAGTTTTTCGTACCACCCCACTTTATTTCAGAAGTATTACAAGTATGGCTTTGAAACTTACCATACTTGTTCACCATCATAACCTCCATCTACAGACAAGAGTACATAACTCTGTCAAGGTTTTTGACAGAATTATGGCCCTTTTTTGACTTAGAAAGTGTATTGAGCTTGGTTAAGTTTTTTGTACCACCTCACTTTATTTCAAAACCATTGGAGGTATTGCTTTGAAACTGACCATACTTGTTTACCATCACGACCTTCATCAACAGACAAGAGGACATAACTCTGTCAAGGTTTTTGACAGAATTATGCCCCTTTTTGACTTAGAAAATACATTGAATATGGGTAAAATCCACTTATTGCCTTAACCCTTTGAGATATTGCTTTGAAACTTTTAATGCTATTTCACATCATTACCCCCATCTGTACGCAAGAGAAGGTAACTCTGTCAAGGATTGTGTTTAAAAAAATTAAGGCCTTTTATCGACTTAGAATCTTGGTTAAGTTTTTAGTACCAGTCCACTTTTTGACTGAACTGTTTGAGATATTAATTTGAAAGTTGGAATACTTGTTTACCATCATGGTCCCAAAACATGGGCAGGAGAAGGTAATTCTGTTAAGGATTTTATTTGAATTATGGCCCTTTTTGACATAGAAACTCAGTTAAGATTTTCATTCTTGTCCACTTGTTGACTTAACCATTTGAGATATTACTTTGGAAGTTGGAGTTCTTATGTGCCATCATGAGACCTAATCTGTAAGCAAGAGAAGATAACTCTGTGAAAATGTTTCTTGATTTGTACTTAGAAATTCCTAGTTAAAGTCTTGTGTGCCCTTAACTGTCAAAGTTTTGTTTTATAGGCAAGCACTAAAAAAAAAGCGCGCTGTCCTT